>NC_138126.1:113513713-113762290 GCF_964188305.1 Podarcis bocagei | reverse complement strand
AAGTTTGTGGTCGAAGCATCCTGCTTGTTAACTGAAATTCAAAGCCACAAAATAACATCTGCATGTCGCCGGTAACATGACTGGTAGCTCAGGACCAAGAGCTATAAATGCATAACAGTTTTAGCATTGTCCGATGATCCCTTTTTGAACCTAACCCACCATACTGTCCCTTAGCAGGGATGCTATAGCATCATCCATGGACCACAAACATTGAACCTCAATTTGGCCTCTAATTCTATGTTGCATCATGCTTTCCAGCCAAAAGATAAGGAGGCCTATTTTGTAAAGCGAGGATATTTTCAAGCAAGGATACTTTCCTTTAAAAATGGCAACTGTTGGCCTTCAGCATAAAATGGTAAAGGGACTCCTGACCATTAGGTCCAGTCGTGCCCGACTCTAGGGTTGCGGCGCTCATCTTGCTTTATTGGCCAAGGGAGCCGGCGTACAGCTTCCGGGTCATGTGGCCAGCAGGACTAAGCTGCTTCTGGCTTAGTCCAGAGCAGCGCACGGAAATGCCGTTTATCTTCCCGCTGGAGTGGTACCTATTTATCTACTTGCACTTTGACGTGCTTTCGAACTGCTAGGTTGGCAGGAGTGTCTTCAGCATACAGGGAAGCAAAAGCTTTGGGTCCTAGGTGTTGTCTCTCCAATGTGCCCAAAATCGAGGGCAGGATTCCTTGCTTGTGTAATGAGGCTCCCCTCATGTGTCCCCCACATGGGGGTTGGACGAACACCCAGAACACTGTATGGGGGAGAGGGGTCATTGCATTGGGCAAGCTGAAAAGCTTGCTCTGACAGAACATCCAACATAGTGTGACATTGGATTCCTGAAGGAGCGTCTCCACCTCTATCGTTCAGCCCAGACACTGAGGTCCACCTCCAAGGGCCCTCACTGAGAGAAATGAGGTTACAGGGAACCAGGCAGAGGGCCTTCTCAGTAGTGGCGCCCACCCTGTGGAACGCCCTCCCATCAGATATCAAGGAAATAAACAACTGTCTGACTTTTAGAAGACATCTGAAGGCAGCCCTGTTTAGAGAAGTTTTTAATGTTTGATGTTTTATCGTGTTTTTAATATTCTGTTGGGAGCCGCCCATAGTGGCTGGGGAAATCCAGTCAGATGAGCAGGGTATAAATAATTTTATTTTATTATTATTATTATTATTATTATTATTATTATTATTATTATTATTATTATTATTATTATTATTATTACCTTGCCACCTAGGAATCTTGGGTTAGCACTGGATCCAGGAGAATCCCCAAGCAGCGACTTGATCCTTCATGGGAGTGGTACACCATCCAGCAAATTAACTAACATGGGTAATTAAATAAACAATATAGGAATGACAATACCAATCTACCTTGCAGGGTTTTTGTTAAAATTTCAGTGGTGATTTGTGTGAGATAGTTTGAATGATCAGGAGCCATGTACATGCTTAGCTGGAGTATTTTCATCTTATCAGCTCAGATACTAACTTTTACTCCCTCTAGAGGAAGGAACCAGAGACAAGTTATTGGAAGCCTATCTTTGTAGGGTCATCCTTCCTATTTTAGCAAGACAACTATTGAGCCAGAGTTCTGCACTAAACATCTTCTCATTTTCCTGTTCCTATAGATAGAGGGTAACCACTGGAAATTACACATTCATGCTAATGTGTTTAGATTTAAAGTACCAGGAGTTGATTTAAAGGTTCTCAGGAGACAAAAAGTGGTCACGGGCATCATTGGATAACCCTGTTGTTCAGGTCCTGAGCAGTATGCATGTGTGAAGAATATCTCAACATTTCCTCACAAATCTAAACCTTTTTTTTTCCTGGCGAAAATCCACATGTCCTTATTTAACCCTAAATACCTGTCTGTAAGCTTCCAGGAATGTGTTCCTTTGTGAAATATTTGGAAAGATCGCTCTCTCCCTAACCCTCCCCCCCCCAAAAAAAAACCCTGCTTCTTAAGTCAGCAAAGTTTCATATTTAGAGGAGTGAGACACCAACACATCCTATCCTGAGTAAGGTCCTTTGATCGGTTGTGACACTGAATGAATAGTAAATATATCCTCAGACTCAGAGTAAATATCAAATGGCATGTAACTCAGGTAGAAAGGAGCAAATTTTACACACGTTGGCCACAGACGCCTTGTCATTTCCCAGTAAATTAAAGGGTCTTCCGTTGGACCTGTAAATTTAAATTTATCATGCTAGTATTCTTCCATAATTGAAGCAATAGAAGACCCCCTGTTTTTTAATACCGTCTTCCATTCCCTGCAGACAACAAGGGCTCCGTGCTGTGTGTGTGTGTTCAAAGGAGAGGGAAAGAGGGTTTAAGGGCTAGGCCTTATGGCTTCTCCTTTCCTCAGTTTTAGCCCATCCCCAATTAACTTTATTTCCCCTTAAGGTTTTGCTTGCATTCCTGGCCAGAAAAAGAAGTGCTTTTTCATGGGTTCTCCTCGCTTCTTGGCAACTGGAAAACCCTTTCCCCGATGCTGGGATCGCCTCAGTAACGGCACCACAATCTCCTCAGTCAACAAAATAAATAAAGAAGTGGCGAGTCTAGGTGTGTGGCATGTGCTCCGCCAAATTGTTGCTGCAGGGGTGGAGAAGGCCAGTGGGGAAGTTGCCCTCAGCGGTACAATGTGAGTTTAAATTACTACGTAGCAATCCGTTCCAATGCCCACCCAGCGCCAAGCATATTGCTCTGTTTTTCTTTCCTTTCCTTTCCTTTTTTCTTTCTTCTTATATTTTATTTTTTACCAACCACCAAAAAATAAACAGTGAAACCTCCCCCAGGCGGCTGATAAATTGGGTATACAGTGGTACCTCAGGTTACATACGCTTCAGGTTACATACGCTTCAGGTTACATACACTTCAGGTTACAGACTCCGCTAACCCAGAAATAGTGCTTCAGGTTAAGAACTTTGCTTCAGGATGAGAACAGAAATCGTGCTCTGGTGGCACGGCAGCAGCAGGAGGCCCCATTAGCTAAAGTGGTGCTTCAGGTTAAGAACAGTTTCAGGTTAAGAACGGACCTCCAGAACGAATTAAGTACTTAACCTGAGGTAAAACTGTACAATATTTAGTAATATACATATTCAATTATATTCAATAATAACATATTCAAATCAACCATATGTACACTTCTGTATACCTTAACACTCCTCCCTCCACAAGGTTTGTGTTAACATTTAACATTTTTATTGCCCCAAATTGTTCAAACCTACCCAAATACAGTGGTACCTCGGGTTACATACGCTTCAGGTTACAGTTTCCCCTAACCCAAAATAGTACCTCGGGTTAAGAACTTTGCTTCAGGGTGAAAACAGAAATTCTGCTCTGGCAGCGTGATGGCAGTGGGAGGCCCCATTAGCTAAAGTGGTGCTTCAGGTTAAGAACAGTTTCAGGTTAAGAACAGACCTCCAGAACGAATTAAGTTCTTAACCCGAGGTACCACTGTAATTCAATATCTTCTCAAACCAATCCTCTTTCTAACTGACCTTAAGCCCTTTCATTCTATGTATCTTCACAGTTAGGTATTCTAACATTATAATATTATTCAGTTTTTTCCTCCATTGGTTCACCCCAGCTCTTCTGCATTTTTCCAATTACTCGCTATAACCTGCTTTTCTTTGGACAACGTCAGCGAGTCTGGGGAGGGGGGTGGCTTGTCGTCTGGGCATCCCGGGACCTCCACACACACTTCCCACACTGGTGCCTCAGGGAGGTCACTTCAGTGCTGCTAACGGAGCAGCTTGACGTCACCCCCAGAGCTGTACCCCATTGTCTCTTGAGACAGACGGACACCAATAACAACAACTACTGCACAAAGGAAAAAAACACGCATTCATTGCATCAGAGCCAGCGTGGTGTAGTGGTTAAGAGCGGTAGACTCGTAATCTGGTGAACCGGGTTCGCTTCCCCGCTCCTCCACATGCAACTGCTGGGTGACCTTGGCCAGTCACACTTCTCTGAAGTCTCTCAGCCCCACTCACCTCACAGAGTGTTTGTTGTGGGGGAGGAAGGGAAAGGAGAATGTTAGCTGCTTTGAGATAAAGTGGAATATCAAATCCAAACTCTTCTTCTTCTGCACCTCTGGCCCTGCCCACCACTCATAGGAGCCAACTCCTAGGGGCCAAGGTCCCTTCAGACCCCCCATTAAATATTTGAGGGGGGCTCCCGGCTGGTGGGCACTGCCTTTCAAATGGCGTGTGTATATGTTATTTCATGCGATTGATTATGCATTGCAGTGTTTACCTTTCCACCCCCAATACTTTATTCAAGTTGGCACCCCTGCCACCACTAGCCCCCAAAAAGTTGCCCAGAAAGAATCGTTGTCCTCAGGCTGCAAATGTTCCTCACCCCTCCAGCAAAAGGGGGGGGGGAGATGGCCTGAAGCCCCCCCCCCGGCAGAATATGCAGGAGGAGGGGATAAAAAAGAGTAAAAAGGTAAAGGGCCCCTGAAAGGTTAAGTCTAGTGAAAGGCAACTATGGGGTTGCGGCGCTCATCTCGCTTTCAGGCCAAGGGAGCTGGCATTTGTCCACAGACAGCTTTCCGGGTTATGTGGCCAGCATGACTAAATCGCTTCTGGTGCAACAGAAAACAGTGACGGAAACCAGAGCGCACAGAAATGGCGCTTACCTTCCTGCCGCAGTGGTACCTATTTATCTACTTGCACTGGTGTGCTTTGGAACTTCTAGGTTGGCAGAAGCTGGGACAGAGCAATGGGAGCTCACCTCATCGTGCAGATTCTAACCGCCGACTTTCCAATCAGCAAGTCCAAGAGGCTCAGTGCTTTAGACCACAACTCCACCTGCTCCCCTGCTGTGGAGGGCATAGACAGAACTGCACCCTACACCCCCTGAAGCAGCTTTCTGCTCTTAAGGAAAGTGGGGGACGCCATCCCATAACACCAGTGTTTAAGTACAGTCACCCAGCAGCCAATCTACTTAGCTTTTCTCCATGAAAGGCTGGGGGACAGTCGCCATCTTGTTTGCTTTTGCCTTATGTTATATGATTATAGGAAGCAAAGTGTTTGCTAATTTTAAATGCTGCTGTTATCATTGCAAGCTGCTTTGAGCTCATTGCTGCTGTGGGAATACAAATAACATATCATATCAAAACATTGGCTCATCTAGTTCAGTATTGTCTACTGGCAGCGGCTACAGAGTTTCTGCTGGAAGTCTTCTCCAGCCCTCCTTAGAAATGCTGGAACATCCAGTTTGCAAAGCAGGTGATCTACCACTGAAACGATAGATAGATAGATAGATGATAGATGATAGATAGATAGATAGATAGATAGATAGATAGATGATAGATAGATAGATAGATAGATAGATAGATAGATAGATAGATTAGATAGATAGATAGATAGATTAGATAGATAGATGATATAGATAGATGATAGATAGATAGATAGATAGATAGATAGATAGATAGATAGATAGATGATAGATAGATGAGAGACAGAGAGAGAGAGACAGAGAGAGAGAGAGGGAGAGAGAGAGAGAGAGAGAGAGAGAGAGAGAGAGAGAGAGAGAGAGAGAGAGAGAGAGAGAGATGATAGATAGATGATAGATAGATAGATAGATAGATAGATAGATAGATAGATAGATAGATGATAGATAGATGATAGATAGATAGATGATAGATAGATAGATAGATAGATAGATAGATAGATAGATAGATAGATAGATGATAGATAGATAGATGATAGATAGATGATAGATGATAGATGATAGATGATAGATAGATGATAGGTATATAGATGATAGATAGATAGATAGATAGATAGATAGATAGATAGATAGATAGGTAGATAGATAGATAGATGTTCAGTGTAGTGGCATTATGACTCAGTTCAAACATAATGGAATACCACAGTTTCCCACTGTATGAAGGAGCCTGCATGAGACTTGCATTGCTTCCAGATGACCTGTTTATTGAGCGCTTATCCTGATTTGTTTACAGGGAGATTAGACGTCAGCTGTTTAATGTGCATTCATTCTGACTTGTTTTACTTACGGTATATATATGAGGCGCTGTGGTCTAAACCACTGAGCCTCTTGGGCTTGCTGATCAGAAGATCAGCAGTTCAAATCCTGGCAACGGGGTGAGCTCTGTCCCAACTCCTGCCAACCTAGCAGTTCGAAAGCACACCAGTGCAAGTAGATACTGTAAATAGGTACCGCTGAGGAGGGAAGGTAAATGGCGTTTCCGTGCGCTCTGGCACTCAAAACGGTCCCCCATGCACCAGAAGAGATTTAGTCATGCTGGCCACATGACTCGGAAAGCTGTCTGTGGACAAACGTTGGCTCCCTCGGCCTGAAAGCGAGATGAGCACCGCAACCCCATAGTTGTCTTTGACTGGACTTAACCATCCAGGGGTCCTTTACCTTTACGCTTACAGAGGGAGAGAGAGAGAAAGAGAATATACTGCCCCATACCCGGAGGTTTCAGGGTGGTTCACAGAAAATCATTGTATAGTTACAAGGGAGGCAGATCTGTCAGGTTAGGGGGTGTAACTGCAATTTCAGTCCAGTTATACTGCCGTACACTAGAGGTAAGATGGGATTGCAACACACAGCAACAGAGGGCTACAACTGTAGAGGGGTTTTCTTAAGCACATAGGATCAGATCCTCAGAACTGTGAATGGAAGTTGATTGCCCACCCCTCCCTCTCTGTGGTGCTTCTCTGGAACCTTTCTGAAAAGCATGAAACGGGGCTTTGGGCTGTCAGAGGAGGAAATAATGGTCCAAAACTGGGCACCAGTGAAGTTAAGTTTATGCACAGCCCCTCTGCTGAATTTTGGCTAATGACCCCTTCATCCACCATGGCCTATCCTAAGCTGTTCAAGAGAGTTTCCACTTCCGAGGAACTTCCAGAAGGTGCCAAAGATCTAAGCCACAGGTTTGAATGGAAAATCGACAACAAGAATGTTAAGTTTTCTTGATCAATGAATAGAATTCTATGCATCCTCAGTTACATTCCTTGTTTGCAAGGAGGTTAAGCAAGTGTTGTATCCCACCCTTTTCCAGGGCATCATCCAGTCACTTTCCTTGGTCTTTTGTGGAAGCTAGTTTGTTGCACAAGACCTCCCAATCAACTTCAATTGCACAACCTGAACTGTGGTTTTCATTCTGTCTGAAGCAACCTTTTGTATTCATGAAGAAAAAAATGCATCAGAAAGAGGGAGAGTTTTAACTTCTGAAAACCCTGAAGTGGGTGGGGGGGGGGTTGAAATGTGAAATGTTCAACTGCATGTCTGCACACTCTAGCAAAAGTTTTAAAACACACGCGCCCCCCCCCCCATCTCACCAAAATGCAAACTAGGGGGAAGTTTTAATCAGGCTTAAAGGGAAAGGGTAAAGGGACCCCTGACCATTAGGTCCAGTCATGGCCGACTCTGGGGTTGGGGCGCTCATCTCGTTTTATTGGCCGAGGAAGCCGGTGTACAGCTTCCGGGTCATGTGGCCAGAATGACTGAGCCGCTTCTGGCGAACCAGAGCAGCGCACGGAAACGCTGTTTACCTTCCCACTGGAGCGGTACCTATTTATCTACTTGCACTTTGACGTGCTTTCGAACTGCTAGGTTGGCAGGAGCAGGGACCAAGCAAGGTACTCAAAAATAGGGATAGCAGCGAATGAAATGAACTATTGGTTTTGATGGTCAAGGCTTTTGCTTTTGCAGATTGAATAAGTAGCTGTGTGTGGAGCTGAATATGGCAACAAGATGCAAAGATAGTTCTTGAGGCCAGGCTCACATTCCAACCAATGTGTGTAAATATATCTCAGAGCAATTGTTTACTGAGCAAGTGCCCATGTTTCTACTCAGGCTTTGTAAACTAAAGTTTACTTATGGTGAAAATTATACAAAATGAAACTACTTATAGGAAGAGGTAACTGATAACAACTCAATGGTTTATATAAGATCACTGGATCAATATGCCAAACTATTCCTGGATTATTAAACAAAATAACGATACATCTTTTCCATATATATATATATATATGCAGGTTTTGGTGTCTTCGGGTGTCTTCCCGTGTAAGAGTTGGGGTGTCTAGGCGACGTTTCGACGAGGTCTCACTCGTCATCTTCAGGCTGGTGCTTTCGGCTTCTTGTTACTGGAACAGAGCAGGATCTCAGTGTTTGCTCTGTTCCAGTAACAAGAAGCCGAAAGCACCAGCCTGAAGATGACGAGTGAGACCTCGTCGAAACGTCGCCTAGACACCCCAACTCTTACACGGGAAGACACCCGAAGACACCAAAACCTGCATTCCTATACCCGTGAAAATCTACGAAAGCATATATATATATATATATATATATATATATATATATATATATATATATATATATATATGGATAGGTTATAATGAATCGGTTTTTCCCCATTGTATGGGGAAAGCGCTACATTATAGCCATGAGACAAATACAATTAAGACTTTTATCATTTGAGTCAAAAAGTTTATATAATTTACATGCAGGAACAGTGACATCTAGTGGACAGCTAGCTTTCAAAGATTTCCAGTTCCAGTGAAGTGGTTTGCTGGTTTGTGAACACACAAAGATTTAAACGATACAAGTTAAACATTCTAGAAGTTCTTATCTCATGCACCAAATCCCAGATCTGATTCCCCTGCCAGCCCTTTTAATTTATTAAAACTGTTTACAGGGGAACTGGGCAGGCTAAAGAGTGAATGCTGGTGAGAACCCACCCATTTTCCATCTTAAGTGGCCCAGAGCTACTTCTTTTAGTTTTGATATTGTACATAATTCTTGCCAATGACTTGGCGGGGGGTGGGGAGCAGAGGACCCAATCCACAACATACACTGTACTACTGAACCAAGAAACTCCTGGCGCCACCACATAGCTCAGAATAAGCCAGTTTGCTTTCCCTTCTTGGAAACTTCAGCCTAAATTTGCATCTATACCTATAAATTAGCAGGTGCAAATTTGTGCCCCAAGTCTTTGAAATACATACCAATGCCTCTAGTATTAGATATTCTTGTGGTAACTGCATTCTAATATTCTAACTGTTTTCTGAGAAACTTTATTGAAACCCGCCTTCACGGGTACAGCTTCGAGCAAGATATTCACATGGAGAATAATGGAAAGTTATGTGGCTTTAAGATATAGAATACGTAATGTAATAGCTAAGCTAATGCTAGCATGGGCCAGAATTTTTTTTCTAAACATTAATAGAAGAGGCAATTCCTAGATTGCCTAGGCCAGGGGTGGCCAAGGGGATCCCTTCCTCCAGATGTTGTTGAACTACAATTCCCATCAGCTCCAGCCAACATGGCCGATGCAATGCAGCAACATCTTCCCTGCCGCAACCTGAGCTAGCCCAGATCAGAGCACCTGAGATAGTCCTGGGTGGGTCAGTCCTGGCTACAACAATATTTTCAAGGCCCAAGAGATGATAGATGATAGATAGATATAGATAGTTAGATGATAGATAGATAGATGATAGATAGATGATAGATAGATAGATGATAGATAGATGATAGATAGATAGATAGATAGATAGATAGATAGATGATAGATAGATAGATAGATAGATAGATAGATAGATAGATAGATGATAGATAGATAGATAGATGATAGATAGATGATAGATAGATAGATAGATAGATAGATAGATAGATAGATAGATAGATGATAGATAGATGATTGATAGATAGATAGATAGATAGATAGATAGATAGATAGATAGATAGATAGATGATAGATAGATAGATAGATAGATAGATGATAGATAGATAGATGATAGATAGATGATAGATAGATAGATGATAGATAGATAGATAGATGATAGATGATAGATAGATAGATAGATAGATAGATGATAGATAGATAGATGATAGATGATAGATGATAGATAATAGATAGATGATAGATAGATATAGATAGATAGATAGATAGATAGATAGATAGATAGATAGATAGATATAGATGATAGATAGATAGATGATAGATAGATAGATAGATAGATAGATAGATAGATAGATAGATGATAGATAGATGATAGATAGATATAGATATACAGTTTTACCTCGGGTTACAGATGCTTGAGGTTGCATACGCTTCAGGTTACAGACTCCGTTAACCCAGAAATAGTACCTTCGGGTTAAGAACTTTACCTCAAGATGAGAACAGAAATTGTGCTCCGGTGGCACGGCAGCAGCAGGAGGCTCCATTAGCTAAAGTGGTACCTCAGGTTTAGAACAGTTTTAGGTTAAGAACAGACCTTCAGAACAAATTAAGTTCTTAAACTGAGGTAGCACTGTACAGTGGGACCGTGGTTCTCAAATGCCTTGGTACTCAAACAACTTGGAACCCAAACACTGCAAACCTGGAAGTAAGTGTTCCGGTTTGCGAACTTTTTTCGGAAGTCGAATGTGCTCTGTTTTGAGTGCCACACTTCCGTTTTGATTGTTATGCTTCCATTTTGAGTGTTTTGTTTCTTATTTGAGTGCCACACTTCCATTTTGAGTGTTATGCTGTCTGTTTTTGCTATTTATTTTGTGTTTTTGTGACTGTGTGGAACCCAGTTCAGCTACTGATTGATTGACTGATTGTGTGACTGCAGTACATTGTTTATTGCTTTCATTTTATGGATCAGCGGTCTCGTTAAATAGGAAAATTCATGTTAAATTGCTGTTTTGGGGGATGTTTTTAAAAGTCTGGAATGGATTAATCCATTTTGCATTACTTTCAATGGGAAAGTGTGCCTTGGTTTCGGAATGCTTCGGTTTTGGAACGACTTCCGGAACGGATTAAATTTGAGAACCAAGGTACTACTGGATATATTGGCTGGGGTGAGGTGAGTGGGGACCCAGGAGAGGGCCTTCTCGGTGGCAGCCCCTAAGCTATGGATCTCCCTCCCCACAGAGGCGCATCTATCATCTTCATTCTCCACCTTGCAATGAATGCTGAAGACGCATCTCTTTCCCCTTTGCTTTTGACACTTGAAATGTATGTTTTTAGGACCCACCTTGCTTTGGTGATTTTAAGTTATTTAAAACAGTTTTCAGTATTACGTTTTAAAGTTGTAACCCACCCTGGAACCTCAGGGTGAAGGGCAGATAATAAATAAGTACAGTGGTACCTCAGGTTAAGAACTTAATTCATTCCAGAGGTCTGTCCTTAACCTGAAACTGTTCTTAACCTGAAGCACCACTTTAGCTAATGGGACCTCCCGCTGCTGCTGCGCCACTGGAGCACGATTTCTGTTCTCATCCTGAAGCAAAGTTCTTAACTCGAGGTACTATTTCTGGGTTAGCGGAGTCTGTAACCTGAAGTGTATGTAACCTGAGGTACCACTGTAAGTACAGTGGTACCTCGCAAGACGAATGCCTCGCAAGACAAAAAACTCGCTAGACGAAAGGTTTTTCCGTTTTCAATTTGCCTCGCAAGACGAAATTTCCCTATGGGCTTGCTTTGCAAGACGAAAACGTCTCGCGGCTTTGTTTCCTTTGTCTAAAAACAAAGACATGTTTTGTTTATAAAGTTAATTTATTTTCCCTTCAATTTTTGAACTGCTCTTTACAGTATGTGTGACTTTAAAGAGCAGTTAATAAACTGTTGTTGTACAAAATTTGGCTTTGTTTCGACTTTTTTTGACCATAGGAACGCATTAATTGATTTTCAATGCATTCCTATGGGATTTCGTGCTTCGCAAGACGAAAAAATCGCTAGACGGCAAAAATTGCGGAACGAATTAATTTCGTCTTGCGGGGCACCACTGTAAGTGCAAAGTGGGTCCTCTGAGAAGGGCACTCTATAATTGGGGGTGCAATAACAAAAAAGGTCATCTCAAAGGAGCTCATAGAAAAATCTCAGGGTCTAGGAAGGTACATGTGGTAAGAAGTGCTCCTTGGTGTACCATGTTCTCACACGATAAAGAACTTTGGGTTTTTTTGTCATAATGTTTTGGTTTTCCTAGGTAAAGGTAAAGGTACCCCTGACCATGAGGTCCAGTCGCTGATGACTCTGGGGTTGCACGCTCATCTCGCTCTATAGGCTGAGGGAGCCGGCGTTTGTCCACAGACAGCTTCCGGGTCATGTGGCCAGCATGACTAAGCTGCTTCTGGCGAACCAGAGCAGCATACGGAAACGCCGTTTACCTTCCCGCAGGAGCGGTACCTATTTATCTCCTTGCACTTTGACGTGCTTTTGAACTGCTAGGTGGGCAGGAGCTGGGACCAAACAATGGGAGCTCACCCCGTAACGGGGATTCGAACCACCGACCTTCCGATCGGCAAGCCCTAGGCTCTGTGGTTTAGACCACAGTGCCACCGCATCCCATTTTCAGTTTTCCTACAGTTTAACAATTTTAACAATTTCATAGAATTTAACAAATTCAGTTTCGGTTTTGGTTTCCATACAGTTAGGTGGCCAAAGCAGTTTCAGCACCTAAATTCTAAATGAAATGGATTTAGGAAAATCAGTTGCATTCCAAAGTGCCTTGAATTGGCCAGCAGACATTTCCTTAGGAAAGAGCCATTAGCCATAAACCAAAAGTTGTTCCAATATATGTTGGTTTTTTTCAGGAGCAGCTATACTCCACTAAGGTAGCTAGGATCACCCCTCTGTCAACAAGGCATTTGTCAACTTCCTGCTAATAAACCAAGAGTGGAACATGCAAAGATGTCGTCCAGACTTGTCCAAGCTTCTTGTCCCCATCCTCAGGCCTTCAGAACTGATAGTCAATCAACAAACAGGATCAGGCAGGACTTTAGACCAGGGCCAGTCCACCTATGAGGCAAGGTGAGTCAACCGTAGGCACAGCAGATTGGATGTCGATCTCTGTTCCCTCCTTGTTCCTGATGTAGATCTTCACTCAACCTCTCTTCCCTGACAAGGGTAATGGGGGCCTCGGGTGCCAAATTGTCTTGGGCCGGCCCTGTTCTGGACTAGGGACGCGGGAGAAATTCAACTTAGTTTGCATCTGAAGGCAAACGTGCCTAATTTGCCTTTTCTGAAATGCAATGTAAACTGAAGAGTGGCCATCCTTCAGAATTAATCAATTAATTAAATTCATTAATTCAATTTATTTTAATTAATTCTCCAAGCAAGCAATGAATGCACAGAGGCATATATTGGGGGTAAAATCTGCACACAGGTGCATGTATTGGTGAAAATAATATACAAAAAAAAAAATCATTAGATGCAACCCTATTCCCTGTATAGGGAAGCTTTTTAAGGTTTTACTTTGTTTTTATATATGCTGGAAGCCACCCAGAGTGGCTGGGGCAACCCAGTTAGATGGCAGGGGTACAAATAAATTATGATTATAATTATGATTATGATCTATTTTCAACAGAGCTCAGCAACAGAAGTGCACAGTTGTACTGAGGCAGCACCGGGTGTTGAAATTATACCCCCCCCCAAGAATTTTGCACCCAGGGCAACTGCCCCTGTGCGCACCCCCCAAAAAAAAAGCTACGTCACCCCCCAAAACCACTTCTACTTCACTTTCATTTTGGGGCAGGTCACATTTCAACACATCCTTGTATATACCCGTAAAGTACTCCTGGGGAGTTTTTTTTGCACCTCTTAGTTACCGAACTAAGGCAGATTCATCTACAAATTGTCAGTGTATAGCAGATAAGAACTCCTGACTCCCATGGGAAAACCACCATTGGTACAAGATGTAAGCAAGGAGCAAAGCATGCCTTGCAATCATCTGGCAATTTGACTGAGACTAAGTGATTTACCGGGAAGGACCTGGTTGGTGGCAGCGGACTAGTGGTGTATGGGTCAATAGTCCATGAGATGACCGTGGGCTCTGTACGAATGCCGCACATTGTGCTTTCACACCTGGTTCACTGCACGCTATATTTTAGACTCGTGATCTGGCGAAACAACTCCCCCGTTGGACTGTTGAAGGAGGGTGGGAATGGGGAGCGGCAGATCTGCAAGCAGCTATTACAGCCACATTTATAGAGTAACAAGTCACTGCCTAGTGAAAATTTCTACCCACACTCATCATCGGATTCAATGAAGAAACACCAAAATAATGAAAACAAGCTTTGTTTGAAGCAGGTTTTATATGAGGCAATTAACAGAAAGCTAATGCCGAGCAAATGGTTGCATTTAATTACAAAGTAATTAGCAAAACTACTGTCATTCAGCTCATCTTCCAAATCCGCTATGTTATTTGCCCCTGTGGCTACTTATTAGTGAAAGCTTCCAATTTCCTTTTCTACCCTAAAGTGGAAGTTTCTGACATTTGGAACAAAATCGCAGCTACGTATTCCTCAAACTTGGAGGAAATATGTGTGTGTATACACACACACACACTTGCATTCTTGAAAGGATGTCTCTGAGGACACAAGCTGTTTTAATTAGAAACTACCCCTATTTGTACTGCCCAACTGATACACGAGACAAAACCCTTCAAAATGTGCACTTCTCCACAATAATGAAGGACCAAATGATGTGCACAAAAACACATTGTACTGGAGGAAATGGCATTCAAATAGAAGTGTAGATCAGTCAAAACTGCATTCAAATATGTGTGCATTAGGAGAAGTTTGCAATGAGATGACAAATCTTCGTGGGGATTTTTAAACAAAAATATGCACATTGCTGCGGAAGTGCGGAGAAACGGAACTTAAGATCAGAAAAAAGAGAGAGAAACTGAGGGGAACAAACAAATTGAAGTAGCGGAAAAGAAGGAAGGGGGAGGGCAGCAAGGTGAAAAAATGGACAGGGCTTCTGCACCGTTACTAGTTGTGCAGAAGAAGAGGTGATTTCAGTGGGTCTGCTTGCCATTTAAGCTTGTGATAGGAATTTTGGGTTTTTTTTATAAGATATTTATTAAAATTTTCAAAGTATTACAAAATAAAAATAAAAAAGTAAGAAAATACAAAATAAAAATAGTTAAAAACAACTCATTCTTTCCATTACTTATTTTTCATTAGCTTATTTCCCGGACCTCCTCACGCCTCCCTTTTTTGTATTCCAGTTCAGTTTGTTGGTTCAGCAAATCCTTACCCTCTTTGTTTATCCTAGTCTTTAATCTTAAGCTATTGTAACTGTCAGGGAACTGACATCGGAGCTAGAGGCGGAGGGAAGGCTCTCAAATGATGCTGGAGAAGGGTCCAGCAGGGAGAGAGGCAGCTCCGCAGATGGGAAAGCAAATCAGCGCAACACCAGGGATATAGAGGGGCTGATGGGGGAATCGGCGAGAGGGCTCCAGGACTCTTCACCGGACACCAGCGGGGAGAGCACGGGTCCTCCGCTACCCACGCCCACCCTGCGCAGAAGACTTCCGCGCAGAGAGAGTAGGAGGAGACTGGGTGTCAAACAACTTTTATGTTGGAAAAGATTTAAGAAACGCCCACTGACGGATTCTGCTAGCGACTGAGGCAGCCATGAATTGAAGGGCTGTCCAGACAGAAAGGTTTAGCAAGGCAACAAAGCCTGGAGAGGCGGCAACTTACGCACGAGCAACCCATACACATTACAGTAACATTAAATTTTTACCTGTTAATAATCCATTTTTCATATTGGAATTTTGAAGTCTTAGATATATGGTAATGTTCATAAGTGTACCAACCAAGCACATACATAGATCAGCACAGGAAGGCCAACCTGGAACCATTTTGATTCCTAAACTGACCAAATCTTTTCTCTGCAAGGTCAAAATGGAAAAGCCTCCCCATTGTCTTTTCCTTCACAAATCCTGTCTTAAGGGTATGTCTGTGTTTGAATAGGGTGTGAGCCTGTGACCTGGCCCAGGAACTAAGTATTTATCATTACAAAAGACTGGCCAGGCTCCCCAAGAAATCCAATCAAGTAACCTGCCAGACAGGAGATAAACAAGGGCAGGAGGAAAAAAACAATATTAAAATTTCTGTTTTAGACTGCCTTTTCTGTGATGTAGGTGTGATGTATCTGAGGGGTGGTCTTAGGTTACACCCCTTCTGTGATGTATGTATGATGTTTCTGGGGGTGGGCTTGATCTACAGGGTGGAAATTTTAAAAGTCTTTATAAGGCCTTGCATGCCATTTTTCTGGGTCCCTCCTCTCTCCTGCAGGTGAGGGGAGCACCCTGTTGCAACAGATCAATAAGGCCAAGCCTACAGGCTGCTGTTTTGCTCCAAATAATCCTGGTTGGTGTCTTTGTTTTTGTCCAAGGGAGCCCTCGGATTTTTCCGTTAACAAGCTACACCTTCTGAAATCCCTGCTTCTATGCAACTAGTAGTAAGGGTACAGGGGTCCTGGCTTCTTTTGCATCTGGTCTTGCTAGAGAGGCAGTATAGATCATTAAGATCTCCATCTTCTGGAGGACATTTTATTAAACTGGGTAGGATTCAGTTCCAAATCAGGCATCAGATCACATTATACATTATAACTGGTAAAGAATGAGCAGGGATGGGAGAAGGATGCAGCCCAGTTCCATGCATAAAATCAGAACTGTAGATTTGGAAAAGACCCTGAGGATCATCTAGTCCAAACAGCTGTCTCATATGGGGATCAAATTTTCGATCATATGGGCATTATCAGCACCACACGCTCTAACCGACCGAGCAATCCAGGAATGCTCAGTTCAAAGGAACTTTGCTCCCAAGTCAATGGGCAAAGCATTGCAGTTGAAGGAAACTATGCCAGGGTACAGGGAGTCCTTGGCATAGCTGTCAACTTTCAGATTTGAAAATAAGGGATCAGCAGCCTCACCTGTCCCGGGGACAGTCTACGGGATATCTAACAATCCGGGATAGCAGCGGGAAGCAGCAGGAAACGGCGCTGGAATAGGGGAATTTCCCGCAAAAAAAAGGGAAGGTTGACAGCTATGGCCCTTGGCCATTGAGGTTGTTGACTTAAAAACAGATGCACAGATGCTGACTTAAACCACTTCATGTGGCTGCATTTGAAGAACAAGAATAGCAACAGAATTCTTAGGAATGTCTAAGGAACCTACCGCTTTCTAAACTAGAAATCACGGATTCCATGTTTCAGAGAGAGACGGAGGCCTGGGAGATTGCACAATTGTATGCCTGTGCTTTTTCATCAAAATGAAGCGCTTATCGTCGTGACCAAGAAAGCTCAGCTAAGTAGCTAGGACCGCAGATTAGTCTCCAAAAACACCCAAGCCTTGGATGTTCTACTGGCATAGACAGTACTAGGTGAATCTTGTCTCATTTAACGTTGACGGTTCCTTTTCCCACACACAGAAGGATGATCTGGGAAGAAATATTGGGAAATGTTACACACAACACTGCACTGCAAAATGAGGTTTCTGCCCCGAACGAAATAGTTAAAAATGAAAAGAAGGCTTGCCGTCATTTAGAAAGGAGCTGACTCTTTTACACCGGGTGAACTATATTCCTGTTGCAATGAGGGAGGCAGTGTGGATTCAGCCAGTGCTCAAAGAATTGTTCTTCAGATCTCTGTTCCAGTTGCTGGAGGTAAAGCAGGTATTCCTGTTAAAGGAAAGTATTTTTTAAAGCCACTCAGAGATGGGCCACTGAGTCTGTTGGTTGGATGTACTGAACCACCTTAGAGTGACTGTTGCTTTACCCATAGTATATGCTAACAGCAAACTCAATGACCCAGTTTGCATGTAATGCTAAGCCAAACTATGGTTTAGCACGAATGAGTTAACATGCAGGTTCCCGGAGAGATCACAGCTGCTCTGCTCTTCCTTTTGCCCTGCTGCTACTATGTACAGTGGTACCTCGGGTTAAGAACTTAATTCGTTCTGGAGGTCCGTTCTTAACCTGAAACTGTTCTTAACCTAAAGCACCACTTTAGCTAATGGGGCCTCCTGCTGCCGCCGTGCCGCTACCAAGTGATTTCTGTTCCCATCCTGAAGCAAAGTTCTTAACCCGAGGTACTATTTCTGGGTTAGCGGGGTCTGTAACCTGAAGCGTCTGTAACCTAAAGCATCTGTAACCTGAGGTACCACTGTACTAAGCCATGGCTTAGTGCTATGTCTGAACTCAGGCTTGTGGTTTATCTCACTTCAGGCAAACAACAAGCTGTAGGTTTGTTCTATGACTTATCTCTCACCGTTCATGTGTAGTGAGACAAACGCTAAGCCAAACCATAGCTTAGCTCACAATAGAGCAGCAGAACTGGAGGAAGAGCAAAACAGCCCCAATCTTCTCTCCAGGAACCTACACATTTGCACATTTCTGCTACTACCCTTCTGAGAAACACCCCACCCCACCCTCCCACTATATAAACTGTAAGGGTCTGGTGACTTCTGTTTCAGTGTATCTGAAGAAGTGTTCATGCACACGAAAGCTTATACCCAGAACAAACTTAGTTGGTCTCTAAGGTGCTACTGGACAATTATTTAATTTATTTTGACTGCGTCAGACCAACACGGCTACCTACCTGAATCTGTTTTATTAAACTCAATTTTATTAAAGGTTTTCAACGTATAATACAATAAAAACCAAACTAAGCTGCTATCTAAAGAGAACAAAATAATAATAAAGGAAAAAAGAGAGTAAAGACAAAGAAGAAAGAAGAAAAACACTCGCACACAAACAAACTTTTATATTCTGTCAACCTTCTATCTAAATCTTCCGTTCACAAACAGTGATCCACATCTTCCCAGCTCCCACATGGGACAGCTCCCATCTTTCTTAGCATCACATCCTGAAAAAACCACTCTATTCTGTCTCTCTTCTATCAATTTTCTCTCTGTATGTATCTCCATATCATATCATATCATTCGTATCATAGCTATAAGTAGTATGATTTAAAATTTATTAATTTTAAAAACTATCAATAATTAAGTAATAAGAAATAAACAAAGAAGAAAGCATCTAGACCTAATCAGGTTTGTTTGTTTTTAAGTATCAGTAAATAAATACAGCACACTTTAAAACACTGAGCAGAGACACCTAGACCTCCATTAAGGCAGAGGTCGCCTGCATGATTGCCCCTCCATGTCTGCTTTGCATTTAAGACAATGTTCTCTGGTACAGGTTGCTTGGTTTGCTCGCAAATCAGAGACAACGTGAAAAAAAGAACATGGTGGTGTAATGCGGCCTCGCTTCACAACAGTTTGTAGCGAATGGTATAAGACCAAAGTCCCTCCTGTGTGTGAATGGTAGTTGAAGGTCTGTAAAGATGAATTAGGGACGCGGGTGGCGCTGTGGGTTAAACCACAGAGCCTAGGACTTGCCGATCAGAAGGTCAACGGTTCGAATCCCTGCGACGGGGTGAGCTCCCGTTGCTCAGTCCCTGCTCCTGCCAACCTAGCAGTTCGAAAGCACGTCAAAGTGCAAGTAGATAAATAGGTACCGCTCCAGTGGGAAGGTAAACGGCATTTCCATGCGCTGCTCTGGTTCGCCAGAAGTGGCTTAGTCATGCTGGCCACATGACCCGGAAGCTGTATGCCGGCTCCCTCGGCCAATAAAGCGAGATGAGCGCCGCAACCTCAGAGTCGGTCACGACTGGACCTAATGGTCAGGGGTCCCTTTATCTTTACCTTTAAAGATGAATAAATGACAGGCATGTGGAATATATGAGACTAAAATGGAAGGCCACTTGGGGGGGGATCCTGGTCTCTTTTATTAATTTCCTAAAAATGATCAGTAATGTATATAGAATTACAGACTTAATATTATAGTGGGTCATTGTTGTTTTTTAAAAAAGAGGATTTGTCGTGCATACTCTTCTATCCTTCACTTTGTACATTAATGCACAGAATAATTAAAGCATTGCTTGATTGGTGCCCCCTTCCTGCAGATGAAATACAGCTTTCTTAACTAAAAACTGAGCCATTTTGTTAGAATGGAGAAGCAGGTGTGTACAGTTATTGATTCTCAGACCTGGGGAGCAGTGGCGAGGAGTCTCACAGATAGAACACAGAGGTACATTCAATCATGCCATCATAGAAATGATCCGCTTGAGTTTATTTTGGCAAAAAAATGTTCAAACGCTTAACAATAGAAGCTTTGTGCTGATTTTAATGGTTTGCTTAGAATCTGTCGCATTTAAAGATAAGCCAGCAAAAACAAGCAACCCAAAAGCATCTGTTTTACTTAAGTGAAATATTAAAATCACCCTCATTGGTTCATCAGGGAATCCAGCTTTTCTTGGTCTGTCTTCACGACGGGTTCTCAAAAGCTGCTTGGCTTGTTTTTCTGGTAGTATTGGCGAGGCATCTTTTTTAAAAAGCGAAATGGACAAGAATAGTTAAGTTTTCAGGTACAGGCTAAAGTGTTTGGAAGGCTTATATTATAGATGTGTGCGTGTATCTCTCTCTCTCTCTCTCTCTCTCTCTCTCTCTCTCTCTCTCTCACACACACACACACACACACACACACACACACACACATATATATATATATATATATATATATATATATATATATATATATATATATTACAATACACAAAGTGTTCTTTCATTACAGTGCCTTCTCAGGAGGATATTACATTCCAGGAGGCATGAGTGGAATCTGAAACCATTTTTAATAATAAACTAGGGCTTGTTTATAAGTTGGATAGGTTAAAGTAAACAAAACCTACATAGAACCACATCTCTTCACAAAATTAGGAAAGTATAACGGCACCGTCTACTTGTGATCAGATTTCCTCTTTTTCCATTGGGTACAATCCACTGGGGTGTGTATGTGTGTGCGTGTGTGTGTGTGCATGCAAGCCCCATTGAAATGAATGGAAGGAGTGCTCTGAACAGCCCTCATTCATTTGAACACAGTATGTGCAGGAGAACATCCTGGTTAATATTGCACTTCATCGTCTAAAGGGCTGCTATGCAAGATAAAGGCATTTATTTTATTGATTGATTGATTACTCTGAGAGCCTTATCTAGGCAAAGAAACAGCATGGATCACTGAGCAAGAGCTGCAGTAAAATACTGGCAATTAAAAAAAACCAGGTTTACAACTTTAAAGGACCCTGTGCAACGTTTTGTCGAAGTTAAGTGCGCTGAATTCAAAGGCAATCACTCCCAGGTAAGGATGCATAGGACTGTAGCAGCACAGTGAGATCTTAAGCATATTTACCCAGAACAAGTACATAAACCCTAGTAGGAAGTGTGTTCAAGAGAACAGCAGCTAGCAGTTTGTTTACTGATCTCTGACTCTAATATCCACAGGATGGATCTCTTTCAGACTGCAATCCTAAGAACACTTGCTGGGAAAATAAGCTCCGTTGAATTCAGCGGGGCTTACTGCTAAGTAAACATGCGCAGGAATAGGGCTGATATTGATCTCTATAGATTATCTTCCACACTAGCCCGGTTGTCAAGCTGTCAAAATTAAAAGGCTGCAGTGTAACACCACAGTAGGAAGCTCAGCCAGAATCATGGAGAAAATTTCAGTAGCAAAATACAACAAGCCAGTCTGCTGTCTAGAGCTCCCGACAGAATAGTACATATTCCCTTCCACCCCCATTGCTAATAATACCTACCTACAAAAATGGTTAGAAGGGTCAAAACAATAACAAAAGCTGTCTTCATTTTGATTCTGCTGCTTCTTAGTCTGCTCCTCCAAAATGAATTACCCCGATGGAGGTATTAGCCTACTTGAGGCAGCTACGTCAGTCACAGATGTTTGTTTATTCTTTGACTACTATGACTTAAGAGTATGAGTTTGAGGACATCTGGTCCTGGGTTTTGAATATGGCTTTTGTGAGCTTTTGACATTCTTGGGGGGGGGGCTAATCTATTCCTTGGGAAAAGAAACAGACAGGCCTTCTTTGCAGCGTTTCAACACTTTTAAAAAAACAAAACAAGACATGGAGAGGAGCACCAAAAAGGCAGAAGTAAACAAGGAGGAGGGTGTCCGAAAGGTGCTGTGCGCCAAGATGTATTGCCTGAAGTGTTTGTGTGTGATTATAGAGAAGGAAGCTAGCTCAGGCAAACACACTGTCTACACCAGAATCATTATGATCAATTGTTTCCAAAGAAGAAGAGTTAGACCATGGGTAGGCAAACTTAAGGCCCGGGGGCTAGATCCAGCCCAATTGCCTTCCAAATCTGGCCCGCGGATGGTCCAGGAATCAGCGTGTTTTTACATGAGTGGAATGTGTCCTTTTATTTAAAATGCATCTCTGGGTTATTTGTGGGGCCTGCCTGGTGTTTTTACATGAGTAGAATGTGTGCTTTTATTTAAAATGCATCTCTGGGTTATTTGTGGGGTATAGGAATTTGTTCATTATTTTTTTCAAAATATAGTCTGGCCCCCCACAAGGTCTGAGGGACAATGGACCGGCCCCCTGCTGAAAAAGTTTGCTGACCTCTGAGTTAGACTCTGAAACAGGCCAGACGGCCCTAAGTTGTGGAATTCCCTCGCTACAAAGATGTATCTTGTACCTTCACTTTGGCACCTGAAACCTGTGTTTTCAGGACTCATCCTATTCCCATGGCTGCAGTTTGTTTTAACTGTTTTTAATACTGAATTTTAATAATAACAATAACAATAGCAACAACAACTATTATTTATTTATTTATTTATTTATTTATTTATTTATTTATTTATACCCTGCCCATCTGGCTAAGTTAAACTGTTGTAACCTGTCATAGGACCTGTTGGTGTAGGGGTGGTTATAAAATTAACAACCAGGGCTCGCTACTGGAAATTCCTCCACCGTGCCGAATTCTCCTTTCTCCCCGTTATATTCAGTTCAACTTACTCCTTGCCCTAATGTCATTAAAGTGTGGCACTTTCCTCACCCAACAGGCACGGGGGGCAGGGGAGGGTGTGTATGAAAAACAAACATTGCACCAATTAGCAATGGACCATATTGAAATAAAAATTCATTTTTGTCATCATCTTCTGGAGTTGATGCGGGAAGATGGCTGTGATGGTTTTCGATCCAGAGCCTATATCATCCAGGAAACCTTATTGTGGTCCTTGAAGGGCTGGCAGAGGGGAGACAGGGTGGGGAAACAGCATTCTATTGACTCACTTCTGGTGGTGTTTCAAGACAACACCATCCTACTGAACTTACCAAGATCCACTTTTGTTCCATGCGCAGTCTAGGGCTGCCAGCTTCTGAACTTGGAATCTGTAGCTGCAACAGCAATTTGATTTGAAAAATGAACTGGGAATTGCATTTGGCTCTATGCCGTTTAAAGTATTACCCATTCACTTCTGCATTATCAAACCTCTATTAAAGGCTCAGGAAGAAGCTGGGCTGTGATTCTATTTACTTTGCCAGTTGGAAATACAACTTATACCATGCAGTTGGGCAAATGGGTTTAGGCATCAGCCTTTGAATATGGCTTCTCAAGCTCAGCACACAAACAGCACATCTCAGACGAGTATTCCATTTCTTCCTCATCTTCTTTCAATTTAGCTCCCTCTAGCGGGATTGCAATCTGCCAATCCACTTTCTCTGTAATAAATCCCTCTGCGTTATATCTGAGGCTAGCTCCGCTCAGTAAACCCACTTGAATTAACATGCATGACTAATTGAATCTGTTAATTTCAGTGGGACTACTTTGGGTAGGTCTTCGTTGGGTACAACACTTTAAGGCTTTAATCCTGCAACAAATGGATTGTGGTTGTGATATAATTAGGGAGGGAAAACCCCTCCTGATAGCACTATTGATATTGGTCTTTTAGCTTCACTTTATGTTTGAATTACAAGGTGGGGAGCACCAGGCCCTCCAAGTGTCCCTATTTTCCAAGGACAGTCCCAGATTACAGAAGCCATCCCGGTTTCTGATTTGAACCAGGAATGTCCCACTTTTCTTTAGGATGACCCTATTTTCATCGGAGAAATGTTGGAGGATATGGAGTTATGTGTGACACCTGAGCCAAGGAGATAAGTAACTACAATCTTTAGAAGACATCTGACGGCAGCCCTGGATAGGGGAGTTTTTTTAACGCTTAATGTTTTATTATGTTTTTATATATGTTGGAAGCCATCCAAAGTGGCTGGGGAAACCCAGTCAGATCGGGGTATAAATACTACTACTACTACTACAAGCAACAACAACAACAGATGAGGAAACCACACTTTCATTGGAGAAATGTTGAAGGGTATGTATTATTTTATTTTCTTCCCCATTCTTTACCAAGACCCCAGGGTGGGTTACAGCAATTTTAAAACACTGTATAAAGCAGTTTTAAGCAAATTACAGACAAGAGAATAAGTTAAATCCTATATAAAGTATGTGTCCATTGTCAAAGATCAGGGTGAAAAGGGGACATCTTCAACGTACAAGGAAAATGCATGATGGTGTCTATCTATTGGGAAAGCCAGATGGGCAGGATATAAACAAGAAAAATTATTACTATCATTATTATTACTTTGTTGTTGTTGTTGTTGTTTTGGAACAGGGTGTCCCTATTTTCATCGGAGACACGTTGGAGGGTATAGAACACCCGTGTCTTTTGGGAAAGGCTGACGTTTTCATAAAAGCAAATTATAGTCAAGAGAAAGTACAGTCCAAAGCACAGGCGGGAGGGGAGTCAGTGACGCAGAGCGGGGCGGCAGGTGATCAGCTCCCTTCCTCCTTCCCTTCGCCCGTCCCTTTCATCAGCATCGCTTGTTCGACCTCTCCCCCTCGTCACGTGGGCCGGCGGCCGGGCGGCCGTTTCCTAGCAACCCCGCATCAGCAGCTTCCTGGCCAGCCGTTCCTCCTCCTCCTCCTCCTCCTCCTGACCCCGCCCCTCTCCCGCTCAGAGAGCTCTTCCGCTTCCGGCGCTCATCCCTTGCCTGGCTGCCTCTCCAGAGGGTCCCGTCGAGCTGTCGGTGAGAGGTCGGGGGGGGGTCGGGGGGGCTGAGGGGAATTGGGGGGGGACCAGCAGCAGCAGCAGCATCAGAACTGCCAGGGCTGTTCGCTGCTGCTTCTGCCTGGAAATGTCCAGGGGCGGTGAATTTGTAGGAGGGGCAGGTGGCCGCCCCAGGTTTATGAAGGGATTTCGCAGCCTCACAGTGTGTTGAGGTGGGGGGGGGGCGGTTCGTTACTATTATATATACAGTGGTACCTCAGGTTACAGACGCTTCAGGTTACAGATGCTTCAGGTTACAGACTCCGCTAACCCAGAAATCGTGTTTCAGGTTAAGAACTTTGCTTCAGGATGAGAACAGAAATCGTGTGTTGCCGGTGCGGCAGTACCAGGAGGCCCCATTAGCTAAAGTGGTGCTTCAAGTTAAGAATAGTTTCAGGTTAAGAACAGACCTCCGGAACGAATTAAGTACTTAACCCGAGGTACCAGTGTATATGAAAAGGAAAAGCCAAGCGATAGGCCTAGGAAATGAAAGCCGACTGAGGTGCGCTTTTGTACATGAAGGTTGGCAGGTTGGTATCTGAAGAAGTGTGCATGCATACAAAAGCTTAAACCAAGACAAGCTTAGTTGGTTTACAGTGGTACCTCGGGTTACATACGCTTCAGGTTACAGACTCTGCCAACCCAGAAATAGTACCTTGGGTTAAGAACTTTTCTTCAGGATGAGAACAGAAATCGCTCAGCGGTGGCAGCGGGAGGCCCCATTAGCTAAAGTGGTACCTCAGGTTAAGAACAGTTTTAGGTTAAGAACGGACCTCCGGAACTAATTAAGTACGTAACCAGAGGTACCACTGTATAAGGTGCTACTGGACAAGTTTTTATTTTTTATTTTTTTTGACTGCGTCAAACCAACACGGCTACCTATCTGAACCTAGGTTATGTAACGTTTCATTTCCGGTTATTATAAATGTCAGAAGCCAGCCAGAGTGGCTGGGGCAACCCAGTGAGATGGGTGGGGGTACAAAGAATAAAATTATTATCATTATTAAGGGTAGAAGAAGGTACCGCAACTGAGTGAGCAGCCACTGTTTTTGTGGAATCGTAGAATTGTAGAGATGAGCCCAAGGGTTGTCTAGTCAGCCCCCTGCAATGCAGGAATATGAAGCATCTGCTGCCCGCCCCCTCAACCCTCAGGCTAACTCAGATTGTTTTTTTTAATTTCAGATGACTTAATCCGGAGCTGCTGCACCCTTCTGCTGTCCTGCCCTCATGGACTAAAGTTGGCCCCAAAGGCACAAGCCTGGCATTAATAGGGGCCGGGAACCACCTGTGTTGCACCCTGGGTGTGGGTGGGTGTTAAGGGGTAAATTGATTGTTCTTGTTCTTGTGTGTGTAGAGCAAGAAGCAAGGTAGTGATAGCCATAACAAGGAGAGAAACGAGGTGCTGTTGTTTATAGCATGGAAGGTGAAAGTGCTTGACTCTGTTTTTGGAGTTGGCATTTGCTTCTGTGCATCGGCTTAGTGTTGGGTTTCTGCTATAACAAAGGACAGGTGAGCTATAGCAAGAAAGCAGTCACTGTTGTCATGATGGTGTGATGTTGTAAGGGTACACTGATAGGAGAAAAACAAGTTGTGGTGAACTATTTAATAGCACGAGAAATATATGTAGCATTGGAATTACGTAAAACTAAGTCTTCTGCTTTGTCAGGTATTTTAAGACAAGTGGATATTTGATTTCAAGACAGATGTTTAAGCCTTTCTTTAGGGGAGCCACAAATAAAAGGAAAAAGTGAGGCTTTGTGCAGTAAGGTCTGATGAGGAAGGAACAGGCAATGTGGCTAATGATGGCAGATTAGGGAAAACTGCTGAAATGAACATGAGCAAATCTATGTTGGGACCTACATGATCAAAACGTGCTCCCTTGTGTCAGGTTTAATTTGACACCTAGAGATTGATACTAAATCAATTAAGAATGGAAGGGGTTGAAAGGAGCAGCTCCATATTCTCTCCAAGACCGTTTCAAGAATGGAGTCTGGCCTTCTGGACTCTGTGCTCGGTGATGGTTCCCGTACTGATCACCTTGTGGTGCAGCTTTCGGCGATCTCGGAGGCAGGAACTGATGCAGGACATTTTCCGTAAGAGCAAGCACAATTGGCAGGACACAGATCTCTTCAGCCAGCCCACCTATTGCTGCATCTGCTCTCTGCACATCCTTCAGGGAGCTTTCTGCAACTGCTGTGGGCTGTGTGTCGATGAAGAGTGCCTGAAGAAGGCTGACCGGCGTTTCCTCTGCAAGGAAATAATAATGAGGGGTGAAAGCGGCTTCAGGACCTCTATGGTACACCAGTGGATCCGTGGCAATGTCCCTCTGTGCAGCTACTGTGTCGTGTGCAAACAGCAATGCGGTACCCAGCCCAAGCTGTGTGATTACAGGTAATGCTGGGAGTACAATTTATTTATTATTACATTTGTAGCCCAGGTACTCATAAAGTGGCGTACGCTCTTCTCCCCCTTCTGAATTTATCCTTGCAACAGCCCTGTGAGGTAGGTTAGGATGAGAGATGGTGATGGCCCAAAGGTGAGCTTCATTGCTGAGTGGGGATTTTAACCCTGGTCTCCCAATCCTAGTCAAACACTTAACTACTACACCACAAAAGGGTCACAGTTATGAGACACGGTGGTGGCAGAATGCTTCCCTGTGGAGGTGAGTCATCAGAAATGTGCTCTGCATTTTCTCATTGTGTTCACAGGCTACCTCTAACTTTCCATGAACAAGATGATGAGTACGCTTATCTGTGATCTCTGTACCCTGCTGAATGAAGCTATGATTTACAGTATTTCCAAAGACTACAAAGAAAGTAGGCCAAGTAGAGAGGTGTTCTTAGTGAACGCTTTTCAACTTTACAGCTTCTGTCTCCTGGAGAGCAGTACAACCTGTTCTTACTGGCTTAGGCGTTTAATTTAATACTAAAAGTACACAAGAGTCCATTTTAGTAGGTTAAAGAGATAGAAACATATATATTAAAACAGGAAGGGAAGGTATTCATTCTCTTTATTCCACAAGCTGGCCTAATGAAAGCTTGAAAGGCCCCACACCCCTGGTTGCTTGTGATGAGCAAATACTTTCTTATAGGTGTACATTGGTTGGCTAGTAACTCTTTTTATGGTCTTTTAGCTTAGTCAGCCAAGCCAGCCTAGTGGGATAAGGATTACGGATAAATCAAACCAAAATAATTACTTAGTAGAATTCTAGAGTCATCTATGCGTTGTATGTAAGTACAGCAAGTGTGTTTACAAAGCATCATCTTATCTCTTAGTTTGGATGGTGCAGCCTATTGTCAGAGATTATGGGAGTTGTAGTCCATCACAACCTGAAAGAACCAAGTATTCCCCATCTTTGCTATAGGGGATGTGACAGGCACATGACAGCTTTTTCCCCTGGCTTTTCTTGACAACCCTCCCCTTGGAAACTTACTTGAAGCCAAAAGTGGGTGGGAAAGCCTCTCTTGTTTTCTCACATTTAGTGATGAGTTGAGTGAGAACCGATGTGCCCAAGGGCAGTGTAACTGAAAGTATGATTCTTCTGATGCAACTGAAATGCCTCTTTGGATTAGATTGCTGCATGAAAAATACCAAAGGCAGAAATCCTGGGATGTAAACCACCCCATCTAGTGTGGAAGCCCAGTCCCTAATCCCAATTACAAGGGAACAAGCTGGTGATTAATATTCATCTATGGTGAGCAAATGGTTGTCTGCACATGCTCAAAGGCTCTGTTTTATTTAGTCAGTGATGTTGCGTAACTGAGCCTTGGCCTTGGAAATAGGCCCCTAGGCAAAACTGTAGCTGAAATTTTAAAGCGTTAAGAGCTTTGTAACGAGTCATACATTAATTGGACATTAATACATGCAAGTTCTTGTGCAATAATTTGGCACCTGTGTGCTAAAATCAGAGTGAAGGTTTATGAGTGGAACATGAGGTTCTTATCCACTGTGTCTTGCTCTATAGAGTATACAACTGCTGTTCTAGTTTAGAATTGGATTAGCACACAGAGTCCTATATATAGTGTCCAGGGCTTTTTCAATCTGCTCTCTGAATAGTAAGAGTGAGAATCCCACCTCTTGTCCAGTTATCATAGGCCAGGCATGTCCAAAGTCCATTTCGGGGGCCTAATCTGGCCCACTGGTCAGTTTAATCCGGCTCCTGTGGCAGTTTATTTCCTGGGGTAAAATTCTAAAAAAAACTTCAATCCTAAAAGAAGCTCAACAACTCCCACCCTAAAAAAGGTCAACAACTTTGGGGTAAAATCATAAAAAAGCTCAAGAACTTCAATCCTAAAAAAAGGTCAACTTTGGTCGGCCCTTCACTTCATCAAATCTGGCCCTCTTTGAAAAAAGTTTGGAAACCACTGTCATTGGCCATAATATGCATCACTCTCAAAGTTATTTCCTAGGGTCTTGGTCTTGCTTGAGTAGTGCACTTTCAGAATATGGAATATATAGAACCTAGGGCAGTGTTTTGCAAACATCCTGAACGCATCTCCTCTTTCTGAAGTTTAGCTTTTCTTCCCACCTAACCCTAACCCAGCATGAACATCTCTGTAGCAGTTGAGTGGGTCAGAATCCTCGCACACAGACAAACGTGTGTGCATTTCCCTGCTCTGCATGAAGTTTTCTTAACTGTGGCAAAGAGATGTTTAAAAGATTGTTGTAGCAAAAGTGCTTCACAATTCTCATTTCTTCATTTCCCCCCAGTTTCTTGCCTGCCTCCAGTCCAGGGTGGATTTGATTTAAATCAAATCGATTTAAATCATGATTTAAATCACTAGTCAGTAAGACATGTGATTTAAATCATTTTTACAGAAAAACTCATTCTTGCTGGTATAATCTTAATATTTACAACCAGATGAAGATTTCATTTTTGGAATAATAAATTTTCAGAGTAGTTTTTACACTTATATCAAAAATTACTGATTTGGATTATACTGTTAGAAATACATAGACAGATAATGATGAAATTGTTGTGAGGTTTAATAAGTTAACTGTTTATATTTGGACAACTTTTCTGCTGTACTTTATTGGAAGGAGAAAAAGAATCATTAGTAACGATTCAAACAATTTATTTAACTAAAAGAATAACATTATAGCATATGTATCCATGTTTGTTAACTGATGTGGTTAAACAATTTCTTTTTTTAAAAAAACAGACTGAGTTTTAGTACACATGAAAAACTTAAAACAAATCCTTATTTCCTGATGAATAGCCTTTGGACTATAATGTAACTTAAATAGAAAACTATCTTTAGAAATATTTTTCCTCCAAAAGCATTTTATTTTAAAAATCTGATTTAAATTTTTAAAAATCTGATTTTTATTTATTATTTTTTTTAAAAAAAATCATTGATTTTTATCCACCCTGCTCCAGTCTCACTCACCCGCCCCCCTCTGAATCAAGCCCAGGTCTTGATTGCATAACAGATGCATATGTTTTAATCTCTGCCTTCTGGCACAGTTGAGTTCAACAATCAGGAAGCGGAGAGAAATGCAAGCTTTTTTCCTGGCCAGGGAAGTGTAAGTGCCAGAGAGAGGTGGGATGAGAGAGGCAGGTAGTTTGCCATCTGGCAGGGGCTAATTGTTCCAGGCAAATGAAATGGCTCAAACAATAGTACGTTAAAATGCAGTGCATTTAATTGCCTTTTTTACTTGTGCATCTCAGTGCCATCGACATAATGCGCTTGGGTTCTTTAGTCACTTTTTCCTTTCTGTTTGTTCAGAAAGTATTTTGGGTCACCGTTCCAACTAAGGACTCTCAAGGTGACATCACAACTCCCCTGCGACGGTGAGGGCTATAAAATTCTTTTCTTTTGAACTGAAGCATGCGTCTCTTTCTAAATTCTGGCAGCAGATGGTAAGGCCCATAAAGGTGCCCTGTTCACCTGGTGGGTCTTATATTGCTGATCTGGCGCTTGGAGGGAACAACATAGTTGATTCTAGGAATTGTTTCTTTTGGAGTTTTGAGTGCTTTTTTCACCTTGTGGTTTTTAAGTTACCGGGCCAAACTGCCTCTCAAGCTTTTAGCCAAGCTTGAGTTAAATGTCCTCTTAATAGCTTAGTCTGTTTAGTGTGCATTAAGGACCTCATTCACTCCTATCCTCAATGAATCCCTACTATGTAGTATTTTACAATGTTTAATATTAATAAGTTTGTACCAGAGTACGTTGTGTACCTTTTCCAGCAAGAACATCCAAGGCATTAATATGCCCCCCCTCCCTTCACAGGGGAGGATATTTATGGCTAGTCTCTTTCATCCTTTTTGTAGATGTGCCTTTATTAACATGGGAACAGCCAGCATTGCTTCCTGGTCATTGTGGACATCTGCATTGAAATTATTATTTGTTGGTCCTGGCAGTTCTTTAGGAGATTATAGCCATCCATCTCTATACAAAACGTGGCTTGGCAGCACCGCTGTCAGACCCAGGATCATGTGCATTTTCCAGGTGGATCAGGGAGTGAAAGACTTTGGTCAAGTGGAAGTGGTGATCACACCTGTTGTGATGTAGGGTGGTATGCAACTAAGCTTTACTCCGAGTAGACCTATTCAAATTCATGACCGTGGCTAAGTTAGGACCATTAATTTCAGAGGGTGGAATTCCAGCATTGCACTATTACAGTTTTTTCCATCAGTGCAAGACTCTACCCCAATGCACTGTTCTGGGGGTTTTCCTGAACCCCCGTGTCCCCCAAGCTGATTTGGGGGGCAGGGAACAGTGTTAGAAACAGAGATACGAAAGCTAGGAGTTAAATGGCACCTTAAACCTAGGTTATGGGCGCAACAATGGAAGGTCCAGGCGTGCTTTTTTAATAACAGGAATACAAAGCTGAAAATGAATGAACTGCGGCTAAAATATTATGTTCTACGTGGCCTTAGTCCTTCCCCTGTCTACCCCCCTCATATTCTTAAGACGGCCTCTTCTCCAGTCTTCAGAGAGTAGCTGGAAGTGGGAAGGCAGAAAAAGGTCCTCCTTTCCTTCCACTCTGCAGTTTTAATCCGAAATCTTAGGCGCAGTACTGCGCCCAGAGCTCAGAAACGGCTCACACTAATGAAATCCCCAGTCACAAAATGCACCCAGAACAATGGGAGTTTCAAGCACGGGCACAGAATTGCGGGGAAAGCCTCTCAGCACTCATGAGAGTCCTATTACCGGCTCATGCTAGCACAGCTGTTTAGTTGAATCTGGCCCAGTAGGTTTACTCTGAGTAAAACTTAGTGGGATACCACTCAACATGGGCATCCTTTTACTGTAGCTATACCAATACGCATTTTGTTATTCCAGTTCAAAGGTACAGAGTTGGTATGTAGATTATTATTTTTTAATAGCTTGACTATTGCTAGAGATTACTATATAAACCTTTCTATTTGTACAGCTTATCTGCTTGTTGGTTTTTTGGTGTTCATTTTTATAGTGTTCATTACATAGTAATAGAAATCATTTTTTTAAAAAAAAGAATCCAGTAAAAATAGAATAAAATTGAATCCTGCACTGAACTTTCCCCTGAACCCTGAGACAAACTCAAAAACGTAGATCTTGTAGTGCTTCCACCCAGTGCTCAGGATTTGACTTGGGCTTGTCTGTAGTGAGAGAGTGTTTTGTAACTGGTGGAAAATGCTGTGAGTGCTTTTATATATGTCCTTGCTGGCTGAATCTGGCATGCATCCTTAAAGTGGGGGGGCCTCAGAGAGAATAATGCGGAGGTGGGGGAAACAGGTCTCTGGTATATTGGGGCTTTTTGCCCTTTAGACTTGATTGTTTACTGCATTTATATACTGTACAACTTTTTTGACTCATAGGTGGCTTATGGTTTAAAATAGAAAATAGGGGCTGCAAAAAATAATAAAACAGGCAAATTGTCTGAGTGTTGTAGCAAATACTATGCAAGTGGAGCTCCACTCACATGATAGGGAATCCCCTACCACTCCCCATAAGCGCCCAAAATCTGCTCTGGACAGTTCTCCAACCCTCTGGAGCAGATTTTGAGGGAGGGGATTGCTGGTGAGAGGAGCAGGGAGTTCTGCTGCTCAATTGGAAATCTGCAAGTGCTAGTGGAACAGCAGCATGGGATAAAACCCAGAACATTAAAAAGTTGGTCATACAAACTCCCCCGTCTGGTCTTCTCATTTTCTGTTATAAACAACAACTTGAATTTAGAGACTGTATAGACGTATGGATTCTGACTGGTGTGCAATTGGAATTTATAAGTTTTGGGAATGCAGAGCTAAAGTAAATTATCAAATCTTCAATTCTAGCATACGGGGGGGGCAACAAAATAATATAATTTGGCATCTGAACAATTGTAGTTATAATTTGGTATCATAATTTGGTATTGACAATGAGGCTTTTATTGGATTATTGTAACTGAAAACTATCTATCCATATATCTATAGCTATCTATCTATGAGAGAGAGGGTGAGACTGTATAGACATATGGAGGACATTTTTCTGAAAGAGTTGTGGAAGATCGGTACGTCTTGCATACGTCTTGGTTTGCATACGTTTTGGATTACAAACACGTCAAACCCAGAAGTGCATGTCCCGGTTTGCAACCTTTTTTTGGATTACAACCCATTTTGGGGGGGATTACCAACAAAAAAAAATTTGGGGGTCTCATTGGTGAAAATGCGCCTTGGGTATAACCTGTTTTGGTTTACAAACAGACCTCCAGAACGGATTATGATTGTAAACCAAGGTACCACTGTACTTGTTTTATCCTTCAAAATCCATGTAACAACTCGTGAGTTGAGAGAAATAAGGAGGCAGCAGAGATTTTCTTATTTGATGATTGCACCATTCAAACAGTGGCTCTACCCACTTTTCTTCTTGAGCCTGTTAAAAATGTCTTTCTCAGCAGCTGCCTGGCAAAACAAAAACAAAAAACAGTTGCTTGAGTTCAGTCAACCTTATTATTTTCTTTTCAGGTGTGTGTGGTGTCAGCAAACCGTACACGATGAATGTATGCAGAGCGCTTTGAAGAACGGGACGTGTGAGCTAGGAGAATTTCGCAACTTAATTATTCCTCCATATTACTTATTCAACGTCAGTCAGATGCGAAAAGACAAAAGAGTGGACTATGGCAAGGTAATCCCTGCTCTAGAGCTACATCAGAGATGGGGAACCTATAGCCCTTCATAGGATGGAGGAGAACATCGTGCAAGTGGGAATTAAAAAAGAAAAACCAGGAAACCATGGTTTCCCCTTTACATCCCAACCAGGGAGTGTTGTTTGTTCCTCTCTGTCTACTGCTGGCCATGGTTTGATAGAGGGCAACAAATTACAAACACTGGTTTGCACATAATATAAAGCCAAGGCTTCCAGATTTGTTTTATTTTGCTAGTACAGTGGTAGGGGGCAGCAAAGCAGGAGGCGTTGGTATGCTCTTTATTCCAGATAAACCATGCTAACCCAATGTTCGTGGCTCCATTCCATCTGAAGGATTAGGTAATAATCTCACGGAGTTCTTCCATGCTGTCGGAGCTGTTGATCCTTTGAAGATGTCACTGGCATAAAGTTTGCGTTAAATTTGCATAAAATACAGACACACAAATTAGCTTATGTGATTTAGCCCTTAAATATTGTTTGGAAGTGAAAAAAGTAGCGTTTTGTCTAAACTGCAAAGCTGTTTATTTTGCTCTAGCTTTTTTCTGAAATATTATTCTAAAGGGTTCAGTCTCTCTTTCATAGTTTCAGTTAGTTACCCAACAATGAAATAAGAAGGGAAAGAACCGAGTGCTTTTTATCTGCTTCATCACACAGATCTGCATGCAAATACTTACTTGTTTGTTTCTGTTCTGCAGCTAGCTGCCTCCTGTGGGAAAAACTGGACTCCCCTAATCATTCTGGCTAATACTCGGAGTGGAAACAATATGGGGGAAACATTGCTTGGGCAATTTAAGATGTTACTAAACCCAATTCAGGTAATTGTATTCATTCATTGAAATTGTTTTATTGTTGAATCAATCTTATTGCTGAGTGGGGGGTGGGGATGATATATTTTAAACACATTATGCTAAAGACCCTCAGGGTACAATCCCGAACATGCTTTCTAGGGAGTAATCCCCACTGAACACAGTAAGATTTAGCAAAACATGCACAGGACAGCATAGTGTAGTGGTTAGAGTGTCACACTAGAACTGAGGAAACATCTTGGGCTGGTTACTGTCTCAGCCTAAATCTACCCCATGGCAAGTTTAAAAGGAAGGGAACATGCCCTACTACTTAGCTGCTTGAAGGAACAGCAAGACAAGACCATAGTTATAATAATTATAGCCTGCTTGTTTGCTCAGGAAAGCCCTGTTGTCATGTTTTAGAACTAAGCTTAAAGTGTGTTTTGATAAGCCTGATCTTCCTGAAGTAGTACTACAGCCTTGCAAATCAATTCACAAAAGTTTTAGCCTACAGCTTTTTTAGCAACGAATTTTGCTGTATATGTGTGGCTTTAAAAACAACAACTGGAAGTTCTACTTAAAGAAAATGGAAACTCGGGTTTGGGTCATAGGAAGAAAATGTTTAGAGTTTAATCTTTAAAAAATCTTGATGCAACTTGAAATGGGCATGGGAAATTACGGGTGTGCGTATGTATCATTGCATATGAGCCTTTCTTTACAGATTCCTTTTCACAAATTGTAAATGACCAAACACAAGACATAGAATCCTTCTTACCCGACTTCCCCAGAAAAAACCCCTGGCACTTGTTTACAAAAAACAGCAACCATGCACTGCTGTGCAGGTGAACATTTACATCTCCCCTCTCTTCTGCCAGCTTAAGCCAGAGTTCTCTAGAAGGAATTTTTTGTTGGCTGGGCTTGACCTTAGAATGTGTGAAGAAAGAGGATCTCTGAAAAGGTTCCTTTCCCCCTTCTTACTTTTAGTACATCAAGTAGCCACAAACGATTCTGCATAACCCTCACACAAACACACTTTCTAAGCTGTTTTGTCTTAAGGCTTTTGCTGCAAAAACTGCAGGTGCCTTAAAACCATTCCTTGGGTTCTTAGGCTTCTGCTTCAAGACAAGGAAAAGGTAAACAGGATGGGGCTTGTGCGGGAAGGTAGACACTTTCTATCCAAAGATGGACAAAATTCACAGGATGTACATATTCACAGAGCATACACCATCTTCTGACCTGAGTCTTAATTAGGCTTGCCATATTTCAAAAAGTAAAAACCAGGACACCCTTTTTTTAGGAAGAGCCCAAAATTACTGAGCTTTTTTTAATGGAAATGCAACAAAAAACCACCCAGATTTTCCAGTTTACTTGCTGAATATCCAGGATAAACTGCTGCCTTCCGGAAATCCCCGCCCAGGACGTCGCTTCCACCTTTGAAATCCTGGTAATATCTGGGAAATCCCAGGCATATGGCAGCCCTGTCTTGATCTGTTGTTATCATTTGTGGCCAGGGGCAACACAACGACTCCCTCCCCTTAAACGTGTTGTGCTGTTTTGTGACCTTCCGTTGCCAGTTGTTATGGAATTCCTGTGCTTTCCTGCTGATCAGGCTGTGTGCACAGCAGGATTTAATCAAATGTGCTACACGGCAGCAAACTTATCTCCTACGAAAGAAAGAGCACAGCACATTGTTGTGTTTACTCTTACAGATTGGACACTGCACAGTTGTTTTGTGCAAGCCTTTTGCGCTATGGTTACACTGCACATGGAGAAAGGCCCTTCTTGTTTCTCCGCTTTAAATTGTTCAGGAATGTTAAGTGTGTTTTTAGAGGAGGAGGAGGAGGAATGGGTGCTGGTTTTTTCCCTCTCTCTGCGTTGTGTATTTTCTTTCTTCGTTGTTTGTTTCAAAGCCGCACTAAAATAACCCACTTGCTTTTGGAAACACTTGCAGCGTTCTCCCTAGGTTTTGTGCCTTGAACTCAACTGGGCAATGGCACCGGATGCTATGACAGGAGCCTTTTGTTCCTTAAGTTTCCTGTTTAAATTTTTTAGTTCTCTTCCTCCCAAATCTCAAATGAGTTTTTAAATCTAGGGGAGCCAGGCTTTTGAAATTCTCTGTGCAAACAGGCTGTGTCGCAAATAGCCTCAAAGCATAACACACCTAACGTATTCAATAATATCTTATCTCGCTTGTAAAGACAAGGCAGAAAATCATTGCTATATAGATGGAAATTCTCTTTAGGCACAATTAGATTGTAGTGTATCAGTGCATCGTTTTGCTGTTTGCTTTCTTATCATAGTGACAATATTTGACCTGTGAAGTAAAATATTTCTGACTGACATTTTAGGAATAAGCTCCTTTTTAAAAGGTACAAACTAATAATAATAAACCTGTCTCTTATTTTGTATCTGATTTCAAGTCTTAAAAGGTATACCACTCTGGCATTTTGTATGTTTGGTGGTTTATAAATCCTTGCCGTTAAACAAATAAATTCTATTTAATTTCCAGATTTTTGAACTAACCAAAACAACACCTGCAAAAGCACTGCAGCTCTGCACTTGGTTGCCTTGCAATTCTGCTAGAGTACTTGTCTGTGGTGGAGATGGCACCGTGGGCTGGGTCTTGGATGCGATTGATGACATGAAGATCAAGGTATGGTGTCCCAAAGTGACTTGGCAACCCACTGATTTCTTTGCACTCCCATCTGTGCCTGGTTCACCTGACCCAGTAAAGGTAAAGGTAAAGGGACCCCTGACCATTAGGTCCAGTCGTGGCCGACTCTGGGGTTGCGGTGCTCATCTCGCTTTATTGGCTAAGGGAGCCGGCGTACAGCTTCCGGGTCATGTGGCCAGCACGACTAAGTTCTGCTCTGGCGAACCAGAGCAGCACACGGAAAAGCCGTTTACCTTCCCACCGGAGCGGTATCTATTTATCTACTTGCACTTTGACGTGCTTTCGAACTGCTAGGTTGGCAGGAGCAGGGACCGAGCAACGGGAGCTCACCCCGTCACGGGGATTTGAACCGCCGACCTTCTGATCAGCAAGTCCTAGGCTCAGTGGCTTAACCCACAGCGCCACCCGCGTCCCTACCTGACCCAGTACTGCAGGCCAAACAACCCATGTCGTCACTTTACTATATGCTCCCGGAGTAACTTTAATCTGCCTCTTTTTTTCCTTTTTACCAGGAGTACCATTTAAAACTTTTATGGGGGGGGGGGAGAGAATGTTCTCAGCAAGGCGTAGCCTTGGATTTCTCCAAACCTTTAATGGCACAAAGGCCATTTATAAGATCATAAAATTATAAATGAATTCATTAAAAATAAGTGAAAAGTGCTTATTCCGGAGAGCATTTATGAAGGCTACCTTTTCATATTTCTAAATAGGACTGTCATAGATCATTGGCAAAGGTGCCATAAGTAGTCAGCCCTCCTCTCTCCCCACCCATATGTTGTGCATGGGCACATTTAATTGTTCCACAACCCTTGCTCTGTGCTTCTAACACACAGTTTCCCAAAATGGCACCCTGTCATTTTTCCTGTTTCATTCTTCACTGCTGCAAATTTTGCTACTGCTTGATTTTTTCCAACAAAGAACTGCCTGCTTTTAGGTGCATTTGGTCGCTGGTGTGGTTTTAGTTCTGCTATTTTTTTTAGGGCATTGTTTTTATTTTGTGACAATTACCTTTTTCGTGACTGGAAAGGATGTTTTGTTGGGCGTTATTGTCGGGTGATCAGTTCCAATGTAACTGATCTCAAAGGTGGTTATAATACTTCACTTGTTTTCCCCACCTCAAAGACTATCATAGCTTTGGAAGCAGGTTGCAGACACCCCAAGGAACCCCATTTTTCCATTTGAGAATCCCTGTTTATATAGGTTTCTTACAAGCAGCTGATTTCAGGCTCCCATCCCTCATTATTATTATTATTATTATTATTATTATTATTATCATCATCATCATTATTATCATCATTATTATTATTCCGGTCTGGTCTCTCTCTATTTGTTGGTATCTAAAATTTAAAGGTAGAGAAGAGGAAAGTTACATACCCTCTCCTTTGATTAGTATTATAATTTTGTCATCTGCTCTCTTTAGCCTTCCACCTGTAACATTGAATAGTAATTTTTGAACCTGATTTCCAGTTAATGGTGTTTTTAGGCAGTCTTTTATATTCTGGGATTAAATTTGAGAAGTTGCCAACCATGTAAAATCAAGAGCCTTAATGCTGAATCAATACTTCTGTTTGGCAGGGCCAAGAGCGCTACATCCCACAGGTTGCGATCTTACCCTTGGGAACGGGAAATGATCTGTCGAATACACTGGGCTGGGGGGCTGGCTATGCTGGAGAGATCCCCGTGGAGCAGATTCTGCGCAACGTGATGGATGCTGATGGAATCAAGCTGGATAGGTGAGCTTCCAAGCAAGCCATCTCTAAGATCCTTGCTTGTTCTTCCCACCCTCTAACCTCTCTAAAATATCACTATAGGGGAACTGATACATTGAGTTCTGACATCTGTCCTCAGTTCTGTGCATTGCTACAGCTCTGAATCATATCTAGTTCGAAATGTTTTAGTGGTGTGAGTAGTTATGATTAATTTAATTTAACCAAAAAAGATTAAACCCAGGGGTGAGTGGGGAGGGCAGTCCAATTAAAAGGGGGAAATGGTTAGAGGTCACATAGGAAGCAGCTGTACATGGAAGCAAAGCCCATGGTGATTAGAGATCAGGGAGCCCTTCAATAAGCTGCTTTGCAGAAACTGAATGTCTCATTTTTAATCCAAATGCAGGCAAGTACAAGCGGAGCATTTCCAGTTTATAAAACTGCAGCAGGATTTCAATGGGTTTAGGTACTGGGGGCGCCATGGCATACGCTATCTGTTTTTATTTCTTTATATAAAATTTGTTCTCTTGTACACGCTTTCGAGGCTTTGAGATGTTAGGTGGTCTCTAAATGGAATCACAGAATTGTAGAGTTGGAAAGGGACCCCAAGGCTAATGGTCCAGTCCAGCCCCCTGCAATGCAGGAACCTTGCCCAATTTGGGGCTCAAAATCCACGACCCTGAGATGTCTCATGCTAAGATATAGAACTTGCTAACACAAGTTAGGAAAGATATCGTTAAACAATATATCCTCTCCTGCATCCCTGAACATTCCCACATGTTTGAGAATTTGGCTTTGGAATGCAAACAAACATGTACAATCTGCGCCTTTTGTCCCCTTCTGTAGGTGGAAGGTTCAGGTAACAAACAAAGGATACTACAACTTAAGGAAGCTTAAGGTACGATTTGGAAATGTGTGCATGTATTTAATCGCTCTAAGCCTGGGGAGGACAAAAAATGCTGCTTGGTCACCAATGGACACCTTCTGGCACTGAAACATCTTGGTCCTATGGGTTGCTGGGATTTTTGGAAAGAACAGAGGACTAGTAAAATTGTGGATCCAGTAAGCTGCTGCTTCATCAATCATGGTTCCTCAGGACCTCTGGATTCAGCTTAGTTATACCTTCCAGGGGTGGGACTGCATGGGGCTGTGTGAAGGGAGACTTCTGTTCCATATACTACCACCCTCCAGTGAGTGGATCAGGAGTTCAGACAGCTGCCTAAATCACATTGTACAGTGGTACCTTGGTTGTTGAATGGCTTGGCTCCCAAACAAATCAGCTCCCGAACGCCGCAAACCTGGAAGTGAGTGTTCAGTTTGCAGACGTTTTTCGGAAACCAAACATCTGACGTGGCTTCCAATTGAGTGCAGGAAGCTCCTACAGCCAATCAGAAGCCACATCTTGATTTCTGAATGGTTCTGGGAGTCAAACGGACTCCTGGAATGGATTAAGTTTGACATCCACTGTATAAATTTTTCTACGAACATAGAAAACTATAAAAAAATAAAATAAATCTGTTAAAGCAACAGTTTTATGAGTGGGATCTACTTCTGAGGAAGATCAGGATTCACAACAGCCAAGTGCTAAAACTGTTAATGCTTCTCTCTCTTCTTGCAGGTCTTCACAATGAACAACTACTTTTCCACGGGTCCAGATGCCCTCATGGCTTTAAACTTCCACGCCCATCGTGAAAAGTCTCCCTCTCTCTTTTCCAGTAGGATTATTAACAAGGTACGTCGGGTAAAACCAAACCTTTTCAGAACCCTAACATTTAATTTAAAAAATCTCCAAAAGAAGTTGTGGTAGCAAAGGTAAAAGCTCCTCTGTGTGCAGGCTTTCTTTTTCACAACAGTCTTTCTTTCTTTGCAGGCAGTATATTTTTTCTATGGGACCAAAGATTGCTTAGTACAGGAGTGTAAGGATTTGAACAAAAAGATTGAGGTAAGATGGTTGTTTCCTCCTCTTCATACTTAATTCATTTTGCAGTAGAGCTGGGCAGAGAAACCATCTCAGAGGTTTTTTTTGCACTTGGGCAAAAAAAATGAGAGGCACAAATACAAGATGGATGACACCTGGCTTGAGAGCAGTACATGTGAAAAGGATCTAGGAGTCTTGGTTGACCACAAACTTGACATGAGCCAACAGTGTGAAGCGGCAGCTAAAAAAGCCAATGCAATTCTGGGCTGCATCAATAGGAGTATAGCATCTAGATCAAGGGAAGTAATAGTGCCACTGTATTCTGCTCTGGTCAGAATACAGGGGTGATATGATAGCCATGTTCAAATATATAAAAGGATGTCACATAGAGGAGGGAGAAAGGTTGTTTTCTGCTGCTCCAGAGAAGCGGACACGGAGCAATGGATCCAAACTACAAGACAGAAGATTCCACCTAAACATTAGGAAGAACTTCCTGACAGTAAGAGCTGTTCGACAGTGGAATTTGCTGCCAAGGAGTGTGGTGGGGTCTCCAACTTTGGAGGTCTTTAAGCAGAGGCTTAACAACCATATGTCAGGAGTGCTCTGATGGTGTTTCCTGCTTGGCAGGGGGTTGGACTCGATGGCCCTTGTGGTCTCTTCCAACTCTATGATTCTATGAAATCCAAAATGCTCTTGGAGAGCAAAAATGATTGACCCTCTGTGCAGATGGGAATCGGAGGTTTGTGGTGGGCCTCAGCCAATAATGGGATTATTTGGCTTGGCCTCACTCCCCATAGTCTTCTCACTTTTATTGAGCTAAAAAAAGGAGGTTATCTTGAAACCCTCAGAACTCTTCTGTGTAAAATGGCAGCATGCCTCACTTAGAGTCCCTTCCTGACATATCCAAAAGTCTAGCTTTGAATTTGCTCTTGGCAATGTCTTTTCTTCTTCTCTGGCAATCACTTGTAGGTGAGTAAGATTGTCTTCCATAAACATGATTTTAAAAGTGAGTCTGTAAGTGACTGTGGAGGCCGATTCTGGATCCACACATCCTTCCACAGTGGGGACATAGATTTCTGGGCAGGAGCTGATCACGGTGAGGGTTTGCCAAGTGTGCCTTCCTCTTAGCGCGTTTCTCCCTTTCGTCCTGAGTTCGAGAGTCTTCAAAGTCCACAACACCTTTGGTAAAGGCTGTTCTCCAATTGGAGCGCTCGCAGGCCAGTGTTTCCCAGTTTTCAGTGTTTATATTACATTTTTAAAGATTTGCCTTGAGAGAGTCTTTGAACCTCTTTTGTTGACCACCAGCGTTATGCTTTCCGTTTTTAAGTTCGGAATAGAATAGTTACTTTGGAAGACGATCATCAGGCATCCACACAACATGACCAGTCCAACGAAGTTGATGTTGAAGAATCATCGCTTCGACACTGCCGATCTTTGCTTCTTCCAGTATACTGGCATTAGTTCACCTGTCTTCTGAAGTGATGTGTTAAAATTTTCAGAGACACCGTTGATGGAATCTTTCAAAGAGTTGGTGATGGCGCCTCTCTCTTGCCAATGTAACTTGCTAACAATCTGTTGTATCTCTTTTAAAGCTAGAGTTGGATGGAGAGAGAATTGATTTGCCCAGCTTGGAAGGCATCATAGTTCTGAATATCGCCTACTGGGGAGGCGGCTGTAGACTGTGGGAAGGAATGGGGGATGAACTTTACCCTCCGGCAAGGTAAGATTATATACTCTTTTGTACATGATCTGTGTGCATTTGGTAAAAGTTTTGGGGCCCGTGCATCCAGGGGTTTGCTCACTTTGTGGGGACTTGTAGACTTGTTTTGCAGCATCATGAATACTGGACTGCTGAAGAAGCAGAAACATTTTGAAGCCGTATGACTGAAGTGTTCTTCTATGACGAGTCACGTTTAAAGTTGTGCTTATAATGGTAAGAAGCTCCCCTTTTCTCTCTCTTAGGCATGATGATGGGCTGCTGGAAGTTGTCGGAGTCAATGGCTCTTTTCACTGCGCTCAGATTCAAGTGAAGCTCGCAAATCCCATTCGGCTGGGACAGGCCCACACTGTGAGGGTAGGTGATAATTTCGGGGTGTGCCTCCAGGGCTGCTTTCCACTCTCTTGGTCCAGCCTTCTGGCACTGAGCCTGGAAGTACAAGCAGCAAGTACCTTGGCTCCATCTTCATCTGGAAGCTAATCCTCAGGTTGTTATGAGGGCCACACATAGCTTGTGGATTCCAAAGTCACTTCAGTCTGTTGTGTGGACAGACTGACCAAAGCAGAGGAGCACCTTCAGGAGGATGCTGTGTGACTGCATTGTATCTTTAAAATAAGTGCCGGGCATGTGCTTTTGACTGGTGGTTTAGTTAACTTTTGGCTAACCAGCCTGGTACTTTTTTTTCTGCAGCAGGCAGTCAGCAGTTAGTGCCACTTAATTTTACTGGGGCGTTGGTAGCGTTACACCCCAAATAGTGGCTTCAGAGCAACCTGTTCAGTTTCAAGTGACATTCTAGGAAATTCATGAACCATACATATGGAAATGCTCTCTCCATAAACTACAGTCTTGGAGGGTGATTTGAAAAATGGGGTGGTTGCTTACTTGTTTATTAAATCTACTATTTTTAGGACCCCCCCCCCCCGTTTCAGCTGGAGAAGCTGGGGCAGGTTGCAATTCAACTTAAAAACATAAAATACATCCAAAATATATTTTACTCGTGGATTTCTAGCCTGCCCTGTCTCAGGGAGTGGGGACCACTAATGGCCTTTAACAAATGCAGTGGGTTTTGCTGTTGTGAAAGAAGCTCAAGTAGCATGAAAGAAAGAATAGGGAAGGAAGGAAACAGGAATCCCCTTTCATTATCTGTACGTAGCCCTGCTGGTTTGAGCCAAGGAAGTCTCCTTTTTCCACCAGTCTAAACAGTCTTGAGTTGAACAGCTAGTTGCCTCCTTCCTCCCCTCAAGCCCCCCATTTTAACTTCCCTTTTCCCATTAAATCCCAGTGAAGTTTATTTTTTGCCCCCAAACTTTCTCTTGCCATTTAATAAATGCCATGAGCTGATCTGCTACAGACATTAAGCATCTTGGCCTAGTTCAGTTGCCTGGCCTGACACGGCTTTCAGGTTTTGCCGTCTCTGCAGTGGTTTGACTTCGCTTCTTTTTCTTTACGTACCTTCCCAATTCCAGTTAATCTTGAAGAATTCAAAGATGCCAATGCAGGTGGACGGAGAACCCTGGGCACAAGGCCCTTGCACTGTCACCATTACGCACAAGACGCACGCGCTGATGCTCTATCACTCAGGGGAACAGACAGACGACGATGACGTGTCCAGCATATCCGAACAAGAACTTGCCAAGGATCAGACAGATGAAGATACCTAGGTCTGGGCCAGGTTTTTGGCATGCTAAAAATGGTAACTCCAGCTTGGCTTTGGCTGAAAAGCTTAGCACTAGATATTCCGTCTCCAGTAAACCTCTTAACGCCATGCCAATCTCTGTACTTACAACTGGCACAGGAGTAACTAAGCCATGCTTTTAGTGAGATAGCGATATAGATATATATAAAAACTGAACCAGGCTTAAATTCAGCAAGCACTTTTACTCTGGTTTATAGCAGCAAGCTGAAGCGGATGGGGGGGGAACTTTCATGGTTACTTTACACTGACTGCTCTGCAGACTGAATGCCGCCTTCTGTAGGCTTTCTCTCGGAGTTTGTGTATAGTCCTATGGACTAGCTGCTGGTGTCTGTGATGTCTAATTGTGTAGATCTGAAGAGCATGAAGAAATGTCGTTTGGGGACATATGGGCTCAGTGTTGATAGGCCCTTTTCTGATCACTTGAGAACCCTGTGGACTCAAGTTCTCCTTTTCCATCCCATTTTTCTCATGAATTCCCCCTTCCCTCCTTCTCCTCCTTTGAGCCAACCCTGGTGCTAAGTTGTATCAGCACCAGGGTTTTCACTACCCGTGGTTAGCTTTGAAAATGAAAGTGAATAGGGAATTTGCACGTGCGTGAAGTATGATGAACCACAGGATACTCTCGATGGGGCAAGCGCTATGTCTGCACCAGACCATGACTAGCTTCATTTTCAATAATAGAATCACAGCACCAGATGTTATTTGACTTGCACTTAGTGTCGCTAGGCCTCATAGATATTTAAAAACCATTGCATATCACAGCACTTGATATTATTACCTTCTTAGGTGATAAACAGAGAGAGTTCCTGAACAGTAAGTTGCTCATCTAACCAGTCAAGACCTGATAGATACTTATGGTTCTGGTTTTCAAAGAAGAGTATTCATTTGACCAGTATGTAACGCTTCCTTCCTCACTGGCTGATCAGAGATTAAATGATGTGTTAGATCCCTGAATTATACAAGACAATAGCAACAGATATTCTAGATGAAACTGTCCAGTGCAACTGTAGTCTTGTTTTCAGGGAAACAGATTTGCAAAATTCAGTAACCAAAGCTTCTCCACCTGACTGACAGTCCCAGTACTTGTAATTTTAAATTTCAAAGAATTCCTAAATAGCCTGTGAACGATGCACTGATTCCGTTCAGACCACTTTGAAATAAGAACTCAAATGAGAACATATTATCCACTATCTCCAAGTCCAATCCCAAATTGCCTTCTGTTTGCAGAAGGGACTGCAATCCAGCAAGGACTCCTGATGGAAAAAAAGGAGGAGGCAAGTTTCAATTCTTTTCCCCTCACCGTTCCAGGGTGTCCCCTAACCTTCCAAAGTAGAATTTCAGGGGGCTGTAAATTGAAACAGGAATTGGTGGAAATCACTCTTGCCACTGGGAAGCACACTCCAAGTCTGCTTAGGTTACAGATACATTTTTGTTTTTTTCTTGCTGTTCACAAATCCCACTGAAACAAACCAAAGTAGTACAAGGATAGAAATTCCTCCTTGTTTCAGTGAGGCTTGTGGAGGGATACATTCCCGGCATAATATGCCTTTGGTCTTAACACTGAATTATTCTTTTCCCCCTTAGGAAATATTCCCAACTCCATGTGTATGTGTGGTAGTACTTCTAAGAGACCATTTAGTAATGCACGTTATTCACTTGGGTAGTATAATTACAACTTTTAGAAACACTAGCTTGTATAGCTTAAATTAAGAGTGCCCCCATGCTCATTTTGAGCGAAGGAAAATTACGTCTAGAAATCAGGCAAGTTTCAATATTGGTGATATAGTTTAATAGTCTTGGGCTGGAGCAGACTGTGTAAATTGACAGACCAAATATGATCCGTTGAAGTCAGGGTGGTTGTGTGTTTGTTTTTGTGTTAAACCTTTTTTCACTGGACTGATTTTGACGGTCAACTAGTTGTATTCTTAAGCTATTTGTAGCGTTAGCAGCGTGCTTGAAGGTCCATTTGACTCCATGTATGTCTTCCGTTGCACAGGACAGTTCCCAAATATGCATTGAACGAGTAAGTTGTGTTATTGAGACAAATACACGCCAGTGATTGCCAGGACTTCATGGCCGGGGTATCATTGCTGTAGGACTTATTGGTCGGCACTAGTCTCTTGATAACCATGTCTAAGAATCTGTTCTATGGGGAATATCACTGCTCAACGAAGACAAAAGGGGCCTTCAATCACCACCTGTACCTCGTTGAAAATTGTTACAAATTCTCGTGTACCTTCTTAGCTGATAAGAACAGCAAAGAGGTATATGAAAAGTCATTATCCGTGTCCTCAAAGCACTTGACCAAGAAACAGATTCCGAGCTGCTAGGTGGATGTTAATAGAGACCTAACCATTCGATTTCTGTTCTTATTTATTTGAATGATTCCTATGTAAGTGCTATGCTCTGATTTTGAGTGTCCTAGTGTTTACGTAGTAGGCATCCCCGCAAGTGGATTCCGGAAAGAATCTGCTGAATATGCTTTCCCGTTTCCTACTGAAGAATGTATTATTAGTTCAGCACCTTGGAGAGGTAGCAACGCACTTTCACCTTTATTCTTCTGTTACCTGGACCACTTCATTCTGCCACGACTGCCAGGACATTCCTGCTTTGAGTTGCTTCCTGTGCCATCGTACTATTCATCTAGCTATCAAGGGGCCAATCTCAGCAGCTGTTGGGCTCTGTAAGATAGGATTGTAACACTCTCTCGTTCTGGTTGATGCATTCTCAGACCACCAGGAATCTTCCAGGTGGGGTGGGCCCTTCTACTATACGATGCAGTTATAAGCAGGCTTCTCCAGTTTGTGAAATCTTACATTTGTCACGCTCTCTCCTGTTTCCATGCTTAATTCCTGTGCTCCTCATTACGTCAAAACAACAGTGAGAGGTGCAAGGACATGCCTACTGCAAATAGAGGATTTCTCAGGCTGTTGGGTGTGTGAGCTGGTTTTAGTGTGTTCATGTGACGCTCCAGTTTGGTTTCAATATTTGTTCCTGTAAATCAGCTAGCGATCACACCCTTGAGAGGAAATATCAGCTCTTTTTTTAATTACTTAAACTACTGAATCTTGAACAAAATTCAACGGACTTGGCAACTCCCTCAAGCAGTGCAGTTGATCAGTTATCCAAAAGGGGGTGCTCAGCTACTGAGTTACAGCTCTAACATGAGCTGTGGTTTCCCCACTCAAGTAGTTTACATTATGACTAGATTTGTAAGAATCTGTTGTTGTTTAACACTTCCTGATCTGCTGCTGCTGCTACTACTAACCACCCAGAGTGGCTGGGACAACCCAGTCAGATGGGTGGGTACAAATAATAAAATTATTATAACCTGGAATGAACAGTTATTGCATTAAGATGTGGCAAGCTGTGTGGAATGCCCATATCACACAGACGTTCCATTTGATTCAGGTGATCTATTTGCCTATCTGGCAGCTTTTTGCACCGCTATGGTGCAGTGACCACTTGGATGTGTGGCTGTCTGGATGGTGTGATGAATGGATAAGCCCTTGGCTGCTGTAATGTGCAAACCTTCTTCTAATGAGCGACTAGAGATAAGGCAGAAACAGCTACCAAGAAGATTGCCACCCCTTGCTTCTGTCATGGCATTGGGGGTATATAGTAAATATCCTGGAGCAAAGTTCTCCAAAACCATTGGCAATACTTAAGTAGCTTCAGCCTCTCTAACTAGCAAGAGTGAAATGAATTAAAAGTTACTGCTCCCTGGCTAGTGGAACTTTACAAACTGGTTTTGGATAAGACTCAGAAGAGCAAACAGACACACATGGTCTTGCTTTTCTAGAACTTTCTAAGGAAGTTTTTTTTTTTTAAAGGAAATTGTTGGATTGTGTGAAATACTTTGCTACTGAAATAAAGCGATTGAAGCACTGATGTCTGGATACTTTTCGAGTTTATTCTTTTTAGAATAATTTGTATGATATGATATTTTATCATCTGCTGCTTAATGTCATCGTGAGAACCTAGGCCAATGAGAAACGTAGATCTGTCTGTTGTCTGAGCTTATATGGTCTGCATAAGCTAAAATAGTCCCCTTTTAACTTGTAAGTCAAAGTCCACCTTATGTCTGAGTACTTTACATAGCTTTCCACCCCTCGCCCCAAGAAAAAAAAAGGGTTGTATCTTATTTGTAGTGAAATTAGGGCTGGTTGTGATGGTGACTTCCCTGGCACATCTCAAGGCAAAAAGCTGGGAGGTGAAAACCAGGAGTCCTCTGCGTACTGGTCAGAAGTAAATCTGCCGCACAGAACTTGGGAAGATTCCCCCAAAGGATCCACAAGTTCAGAGTACCAGCCTCACAGCTCACTTGTGAGAAAGTGCTGAGCATTTCTACTCATTTCAAATGCTGGAAGGCACCCAAATTCAGAAGTTAGTGTTGTGGTGCATGTAGAGAGCAGCTTATGCGCAGGGTGCCTCATTCAAGAGAATGAGAAGCCAGCAGATATCTGAGCACAGGGGTGCCTGTTTGGGTGTTGATGCAAATGAGGAGCCTGTTGCAGGTAAGAAGACTGGAGGTGTCCCCTTGGAGCTGCTGTTTCTGATTCAGATTTGCTGCATTAGTTTTTACGCACTGAGCGAAGCGGTGTGCTTTGGTTATAGACACAGGGTGAGCGCTGCTGCAGACACAGCCCCCCTCTTCCGCCTCTGTAAGTGGCATGTAGGCCGAGTTATCTTGTGTCCTTACAATAAGCATTTCCTTCCCTTTGCCCTTTCTGTTGATGGCAGGAAAATTCTCAGCAGCGTGATACCAACACACAAGTTGGAGTAAGCATTCCAGATGGGGCTCTGGGAGTTTCAGACCCGTGGCCCTTTATAAGAGTTTTTCTGAAAGGTTAACCGTTTACGCTATGTCAGGTAAATTTTAGAAAAATTCTGCTCCCTTTTGAGTGCAAACTGTCTCGCCATGTCATTCCCCGTTGCAAATGAGATCTCTCGTTTGTTTGCTCTCCAGTACCAGCACTGCATCTTTCTCAGGTATTTTTTATATATATATAATTTATGTTGCTTGAGGTATTTGCATTCTAGATTGTGTCTTTTTGTTTTTCCAAATGCACATGCTTCTAAAATGGCTGTCTTTAAATGTATGGTATTCTACCTTGCAATGCTTTCCTTCTCGTGGAGCGGGGGGGGGGGAGTGCTATCTTTCAGAAATTGTGCGTGCTGTCCGCACGTTCAGTTTGCGTCAACCAAAAGTCCCTAACCACTGTATTTGATTGTCTTTGAATTTGTCTTCAGGTTAATTAGTTGAAACATAGAAGGCGTGCAGAAGCAGTTAGAGCATGCAAGTGGTGACTGCTCATAGGGCAAGGAAGGTGTTTCAAGGCCTTGTTTGTGCACACTGCTTATTTTGGAAACTCAGTGCCCTTGGCATAGTGCATGCAGTTCCCTCCACTCTCACGATCGCTCCGCTTTCTTCCTGAGAGATGGTTGTTGCCCACCATGGTCTGTGCATAGCCAGAATTGTGCTTTCAAGCTGGGGTTATGTAGAAGAGGCATGGTGGAGTTAACCAGCCTTTTCCAGGGATACACCCCATGTTTCTGATGGCATGTCTTTTGAGAGAGAGAGATGCTAGCCAAAGAACTGTTGTTCTGGCCTTCAAAAGTTCAAGGGCATGTGTTAAACCCTAGTCTGGGGTCCTTCCTAGTGAGGAAAGAGCAACTATGTGGCCAAAGCAAATACCAATGATGCTGGACTTTCACCCCCAATGTGACTAGTGATCAGGGATGATGGAAGCTGTATTCCAGCAACTTTCAGAGGGCCACAGGTCTCCACTTCCCTGTGATACAGTCTACATCCTTGCTTATGTTTGCTCACTTCTCACCATGTCCTCTTCTCCACAACTAACTCTTGGAGACTGCTTTCCATAAAAGGATGCCCCCCCCCCATTTTAACCGACATTGTAGATATAGGTGTGATATTATTATAGTTCTAAATTATAATAAGCTGGAATGTAGCCTCCAATTATAGCCCCTTGACCTGGGAATTACAGCCCAGTTATAGCCCCTTGACCTGGGAAGTCGGCTTATAGCTGTGGCTGCCAGACTATCACTCTTTTACACACCAAAATTTTAAGGTAAGGGTACATTTTTGCAACCTGGGATGAAGTTCTGTTCTTTTTAATGGGGCTTAATTCTTAGTTAGCATGTGTAGGGTTTCCCTCTAAGCCAGAGTAACTATCCCTAATAAGTCAGTTGTGGTTGTAGGTCTTTTTCTCTCTCTCTATCTCAATGGTCTCTGAAACCCTCAGATAGCTCATAGCTGAAAGGTGAAAAGGTAAAATGACATGTCTTGTTTTTAACCACATCGTACCCTTTGGATGGGTGCTGTCAAGACGTGGTTGAAACATGAATGTGTTCATCATTGAATGTGCGCTCTCAAAGAGCTTCGAGAGCTTAGGTGGAATGATAACCCAACCACACCTTCCCCTGGGTGGAATCCGGTCTCACAAGGGTTTTTAAATGTCAGGCTGGTGGTCATACTCTGATTTTAGAAACCTGCTGTTCCATGTGAGCACATCTGAGTTGCCACTGCAGTGTATAGCTGTTGTAAATTATTCCAAACGTCTGACCTGCTTTTCGGGGGCTTGGGGCGGCTATCCTACATGTGGGCATTCTTGGGTTTTCAGCGTTTAAGTGAGATTCCGCTTTATCACATCCCAGAGATCCAGAATCAGGGAAGTGACTAATGCTTAGCTTTCACAGGTTACAGGTGAGGCAGTCAAAATGTTCCTGAACTATAGTCTCTCGGACTGCAGGTGGCAGATTACATAGAAGGATCATTTTCCATTGGGGGGAGAACCAATTCTAGTTTTGTACGTACCTGTGAGCAGGCTAGGCTAGACCCCTTTCCTTTCTATGTGCACGAATATCTTTTTCCATGAAAGAAGCCTTCTGCCTTCAGTCTGAAGTGTTGAGGAACAGCTCCTCTCAGTGGGAACTAGGCCTTAGAGTCTGAGCTGAGACACCCAGGACTGGCTGGGTGGCATCTTTTCAAGCTCTGCTTATCTTCTATATAAGGTGGGGATGAGAATACCGTTCTGTATTAAAGGAGTGTTGTGAGAAGTACTAAGATGACGTAGGGCAATCCTTCAGAATATTCGAAGTGATTTATGAAACAGAATTTTAACCTGCACGGCTCCCAAGTCCTACAAGCCGTCAGAATCGGTTTTAAGAGTTCTCTGTACATCTTCCTTTCCATGATGCTGCACAGGTGATGTGCTAAAAAGAAACCTCTTGTCTCCTCTTTTTTTAAGGGGCCCTGTTTTCATACTTTGGAGAGCTGCCGGGTTTCCTTGTGTTTCTATCAATCTGTCTGTTTGTTTGCTTGCTTGTTTGTTTGTTTTCCTCTTGTGTGAATTTAGACAGAAGAAAATGTGTGTGGATCTGAATCTGTATTGTCTGCTCTTTGGTGAGACACTGATCTGAATTGGTTTTGTTTTGTTTTGTTTACATCATCTGTTAATAAAAGATTGGCACCGAATGTTTGAGTCCCTCTTTATTTAATTAATAATGGTTTCCAATCAAGCAACCTATTAACAAAAATATTAATTGCCTGTGTCAGTACAGAAGAAGCATGTGACATTTGATGTTATGTGGGCTCAAGTCTATGAAATTGGTGCCACAATAAATGGTTGCTTTTGGGGTGCTGTGATGCTTTTTTGCTTTTGCAGCAATAAACAAGTAAACCTACTGCCTGGAATTTGCCACACGTGAAAAGAGAAGAGCTATTGGTTTATTACGTAGATCATAAACTTTAAACAAGGGCTTTAGGGCAGACAATGTAGTTTGCCTGTGGTTGTTCCTGAGTTCAACTTTGGGCACCCCTAAATTGGATGGGAAAGACTTCTTTCTGAAACCCTGGTGAAATAATAGTGGGCCATATGGCCTGACTCTGTATAATGCTGCTTCCGCTGTCCCTAAAGCAGGGGTTACTAACCTTGCAGCCCATATGATGCATGTGAGCTCTCCAAAGTTTTTTGTGGGCCGCCCCCCAAGGCAAAAATTGCCCTTTGAAAACAAAATGCTGACGCCTTCACAGGTCCCCTGCTGTGATCAGTGATACCAAAAGGTTGTTGTGAGAGCCCCCCCCCCAATGTATTTTTTTAAGAACTAAGAATGGTCATAACCTTGCCAACAAAGGTCCGTATAGTTAAAGCTATGGTTTTCCCAGTAGTGATGTATGGAAGTGAGAGCTGGACCATAAAGAAAGCTGATCGCCAAAGAATTGATGCTTTTGAATTATGGTGCTGGAGGAGACTCTTGAGAGTCCCTTGGACTGCAAGAAGATCAAACCACTCCATTCTTAAGGAAATCAGCCCTGAGTGCACACTGGAAGGACAGATCCTGAAGCTGAGACTCCAAGACTTTGGCCACCTCATGAGAAGAGAAGACTCCCTGGAAAAGACCCTGATGCTGGGAAAGATGGAGGGCACAAGGAGAAGGGAACGACAGAGGACGAGATGGTTGGCCAGTGTTCTTGAAGCTACCAGCATGAGTTTGCCCAAACTGTGGGAGGCAGTGGAAGACAGGGGTGCCTGGCGTGCTCTGGTCCAGGGGGTCACGAAGAGTCGGACACGACTAAATGACTAAGCAACAACAACAAGAATGGTCATCTACCCTTTTTAAACTTTGGTCCCTGGGGGGTTCATCAGGGATCAATCCATCCCTCTGCATGAAAAAGCCTAGCTTACCTTTCTAAAACAAATTATTCATAGAGCTGCAAATTTTCTCTGCTCCCCCTCGTTGAAATGCTTAATGCAATAGCTAATAAGTGAATCTTCCAGTCGTGGGTTGTTTTACCCATGATGTTCTGGTCCTAATGTAAACCATGGTTTGCAGGATTGGAGATGTAGTGTGGGTTTGCAACTCAAGTTTCAGTGGGCTGAATCCAGTGGTGTCGCTGTGCCGATGGGTAAGATTTGCATCCCCAAAACGTAGGGGATTTTTTTGGGGTGACTCCCTCTTCCCCTTGCTGTCCAGTCCCCTGTATGCCCCCTATAAATTTGCTTGGGGGAGCCTCCTTCAGAGCAGATTTAAGGGAGGTGTGGGGGGCCTGCAAGGGGGGAGAGGGAATTGCTGAAATTGCTCCTGTCTTTTGCTAACCTTGTGATCAGGTGAGCAACACCATTGGATGCAATCCAATTTGTTCTTTCCCGGTTCTGGCAAACTCTAGTTTACGCCCCCATCCAAACCAGCAACTAGGTTCTGTGCTTGCCTTCCGAGTTAGGACCGAAAGGCCTATAGTTTGAAGCTGTTTTCCTATGCGAAACTGAAAGACGATGACCAGCCATGGCTTGCTGGTTCAGACGTGAATCAAGCTGATTTGTGGAGCCGTGCAATTTTAAATTGACTATGCATAGAGGAGGAATGCACAGCCCCATTTATTATCTTTCAACACACGGAAGCCAAACTAAACCTTGGCCTTGGTTATGTTTGCACCAGGCCATGGAGTTTGCAAGCTGGGGTGGTACAATCGCAGCAGCTTAAGAAAGGCAGGCTGTGATTTCATAAAATAGGCTGGGATGTGGGCAGTGGGAGCCCCAGTGCCATGCAGAAATGAGAATTGTCTGTAGTTCAAAAAGCATTTCATGCGTTGTGGTGTTTTCATTCATATTCATTCATATATATATATATATATATATATATATATATATATATATAATTTTTACTTTTCTAATTTGTATTTCAAAATATTCATTTAAACAACCTTAATTCAATGACTTCCCTTCTTCTCTTTCCGTGGTTCATTTTGCATACCATACATTACATCCCGACATATTTTACATGAACTAAACCATTCAGTAATCCATTGTTACATCCACCAAAACTTATTTGCACTGTTGAATTTATCTTAGTGCTGCCAGCATTTTCAAACGAACACAGTTTTCACTTATATATCCAGTAAACATTTTCCAGTCTTCTTTAAACATATGTTCTTCTTTTTCTCTTATTCTATATGTTAAATCTGCAAGCTGCACATATTCCATCAGTTTAAGTTGGCATTCTTCTTTGGTTGGGACCTCGCTCATTTTCCATTTTTGGGCTCGCAAAACATGGGCCGTGGTAGTAGCATATATAAATAATATTTTTTAACACCTGGGAATTTCCCTTTGAATTATCCCCAACAGAAAGGACTCTGGTTTTTTGGAAAGGTACTTTTAAACATTTTTTTTTTCAATTCATTATATATCGTTTCCCAATACTCTTTTTACCCTTCTAGAGGTATACCACCGTCAACCTCATTTCATCTCCAGCACTTATCTGATTCGGACTTAAACATTTTAGCAAGTCTAAAAAAAAGGTAAAGGGACCCCTGACCATTAGGTCCAGTTGTGACCGACTCTGGGGTTGTGGCGCTCATCTCGCTTTATAGGCCGAGGGAGCCGGCGTACAGCTTCCGGGTCATGTGGCCAGCATGACTAAGCCGCTTCTGGCAAACCAGAGCAGCGCACGGAAATGCCGTTTATCTTCCTTCCAGAGCGGTACCTATTTATCTACTTGCACTTTGACGTACTTTCGAACTGCTAGGTTGGCAGGAGCGGGGACCGAGCAATGGGAGCTCGCCCCGTCGCGGGGATTCGAACCACTGACCTTCTGATCGGCAAGTCCTCTGTGGTTTAACCCACAGCGCCACCCGCGTCCCTTTTAGTAAGTCTACACAAAGTTAAATACCATCTATAAATCATTTTCAGGTAGTTGTGGTGTTTTCAGATGTAAAATATAAACCTGCACTGGGGTCCTCCTGCCCTCTCAAAGTGGTCTCCGCCATTTCCCATTTTCACTAGACCTGCAGTTGGGGAAAACGACCCACTGACAAACCCAACTAGCTGTGGATGTGGATGTCCACTGGGGAAGGGGGGGGATGGGCTGTGAGTTTGCTGGTGGTAGAAAGAGCGGTTCAGAGATCAAGTGCCTCAATGGCTTCTAATGGCAGCAGATGGGCTGGTTTTGAGTGCGGAGTACGTTGGGTCTGAATGAACCCTCCCGGGGGGTCACTTCATCATGGTGTCAGCATCCTCCCAACATCCTTTCCTTTCTGCTTCCCTGACTGATTCGGAACAAAGGAGGAGCTTTGGCATTTCGACTCCCGATATTGTGCCTGCGATCAGACCTTTTAAAAGACTATTTGCATGTAGCTTTTGATTCCAAAATGAGGTCGGGTCAGATACATTCAGCCGACGTTTTGCTCTGAGCGGCGGCATAATTGTCTCGAACCGAGCTTCAGAGATCACTATGCTGCCTTTGTTAGCACAAGATCTTAATGCCAGCTCCCTCCTTCCTCCTAAGGCTGGCAATCGCAAAATTATTTTTGTGCGACATATTAAAATTACGGTAACTTAGTCCCCCATAGTGGGACATGGGTGGCGCTGTGGGTTAAACCACAGAGCCTAGGACTTGCCAATCAGAAGGTCGGCGGTTCAAATCCCCGCGACGGGGTGAGCTCCTGTTGCTCGGTCCCTGCTCCTTCCAACCTAGCAGTTCGAAAGCACATCAAAGTGCAAGTAGATAAATAGGTACCGCTCCGGCGGGAAGGTAAATGGCGTTTCCGTGCGCTGCTCTGGTTCACCAGAAGCGGCTTAGTCATGCTGGCCACATGACCCAGAAGCTGTACTCCGGCTCCCTCGGCCAATAAAGCGAGATGAGCACTGCAACCCTAGAGTCGGTCACGACTGGACCTAATGGTCAGGGGTTCCTTTACCTTTTAAGTCCCCCATAATCGAGAAACAAGAAGTCCCATCCCTTCTGAACTGCTGTTTGTTTCAGCCTTCCCCAACAGTGCACCCTCCAGATGTTTTTTGACCATGGCGAATGGCCGAGGATGATGGGAGTTGTTCAGCAACATCAGGGCTCACAAGAGACAATGTATCACATAATTTTGGATTGCCGTCTTCTCAACACCCATTGCAGAGATCTCCTTGTGGCTCCCTTACTGCTCAGATTATCAATTTGCAAAGAGTCTGTAATTCAATATTTGTTGAGGGATTATACTCCAGAAATTACCAAGATTGTTTCGGGGTGCTTAGCCAAGATCATTAAAATTGCCTGATTTATTCAGTGGTGGTTATCTAGTCTTTTTTTATATATTGTATGTGTTTGGGTGATCAATGTACTTGGATGAGTTTGTATGATTTTACTGTTTTAACTTATGCCAATAAAAGCTAGTTACAAGTTTAAATCTGGGCTCACAAAGGCTGATTTATGCTGTCTCATTTTTAGAGCACTTTTCTCCACAAGTGTACAGTGGTACCTTGGGTTAAGTACAGTGGTACCTCGGGTTACATACGCTTCAGGTTACAGACTCCGCTAAGCCAGAAATATTACCTCAGGTTAATAGCTTTGCTTCAGGATGAGAACAGAAATCATGCTCTGGCGGCACGGCAGCAGCAGGAGGCCCCATTAGCTAAAGTGGTGCTTCAGGTTAAGAACAGTTTCAGGTTAAGAACGGGCCTCTGGAACGAATTAAATACTTAACCTGAGGTACCACTGTATATTTGATCAGTAATGACAGTTAACACATCTCATCTCGAGTTACACTACTACTTGCATGGGGGAGAGTATTGTTTGATTCTCTAGCATGTGAAAAGAACTGTTTTCCACATTATGCTGTGAACCAAATATCTGTGCAAAAATAATAATAATAACCTATTTTCACATGTGAAAATGGCAGGAGGCAGTATTAGAAACTCGTATGTATATGGACACGTAAAAAGCTAAAAGAGTATTGGGAAATGATCTGTTATGAACTGAAAAAAATGTTTACAATTACTTCCCCCCCAAAAAAACAAAACAGAGTCCTTTCTGCTGGGGATAACCCAGACTGAAATCCCCAGGTACAGTGGTACTTAATTCGTTCCAGAGGTCCGTTCTTAACCTGAAACTGTTCTTAACCCGAAGCGCCACTTTAGCTAATGGGGGCTGCTGCTGCGCTGCCGGAGCACAATTTCTGTTCTCCACCTGAAGCAAAGTTCTTAACCCGAAGCACTATTTCTGGGTTAGCGGAGTATGTAACCTGAAGCGTATGTAACCTGAGGTACCACTGTATCAGAAAAGGTTATTCATATATGCAACAACTGTGGCCCGTGTTTTGTTAGCCCCCAAATGGAAAGTGAGTGAGGTCTCAACTAAAGAGGAATGGCAGCTTAAGTTGACAGAATATGCACAACTTGCAGATTTAACATACAGAATAAGAGAGCATGAAGAGCGTACGTTTAAAGAAGATTGAAAAATGTTTATTGAGTAATATGGAAAATAACGGTGTACAGCTGAAAACACTGGCAACATTAAGATAAATTCAACAGAGTAAATAATTCTTGATGAATGTAATAGTGGGAAATTGATTTGAATGGTTATTATAAAATACGCAGGGATGCAAGATATGTAAAATGAACCACGGAAGGAAGAGGAAGTCACTGGATATTTTAACGTTTGTAAAACATTTATTTGAAATTGTAAAACAGAAAATTTAATTTTAAAGAAAAAAGAAACTCGTATATATAAGCTAGGTGCCAAATGGCTCCTCCAACTAGGTTACAGTCACCAGAATGACTGTTGCCCTTTTGTGGCCAGATGGTTGTAGTGATGAAGCCCAGCAACATCTGAGTGGGGCACAGTTTCCCCACTCCTGTCATACTTTTAAAGAACGATTTGCTTAGTGGATACGATTCTTCTATGCCTGGCTTTCGATTTGCCTTAAAACTGTTATCAGTTAGTTAGTTAGTTAGTTAGTTAGTTAGTTAGTTATTACTTACTTACTTACTTACTTACTTACTTACTTACTTACTTACTCTGGGCAGCTCCCAACAGAATATTAAAAACACAATAAAACACCAAACATTAAAAACAGGGCATATTGAACTTGCCGCCCTTTTCTCCGTGGGGCAATTGTGGGTCTGTGGGTCAGTGTTTATTGTAATAACCTGCAGTTTGATAAGAGTATATATTTAAAATAGATGAATAAATGAACAAATTAAGTTAATTTGGATATGCAGAAGATATTAAAAATAAATTTAAGAAACCACAGAAACGGGGAGGGAAGTCAAGTTTTGAAATGTTGAAATGATTGTAAAATTAGTGAAATGTATAAACTTGAAAAGCATAAATAAAATTTATGTATATGCCTAAAAACTTTGTCTCCATGCTATAGGGCAATTGGTGTTACCTTGCCCTTTGCTGACAGAGAGGTCACTTCAACTTAGCTTAAAATATCTTATGGTTATCCTCATATTGGGATACGGGTGGCACTGTGGGTTAATCTACAGAGCCTAGGACTTGCCGATCAGAAGGTCGGTTGTTTGAATACCCGCGACGGGGTGAGCTCCCATTGCAGGTAAAGGGACCCCTGACCATTAGGTCCAGTCGTGACCGACTGTGGGGTGGCAGCGCTCATCTCGCTTTATTGGCCGAGGGAGCCGGCGTACAGCTTCCGGGTCATGTGGCCAGCATGACTAAGCCGCTTCTGGCGAAGCAGAGCAGAGCACGGAAACACCGTTTACCTTCCCGCCAGAGTGGTACCTTTTTATCTACTTGCACTTTGATGTGCTTTCGAACTGCTAGGTGGGCAGGAGCAGGGACCAAGCAATGGGAGCTCACCCTGTCACGGGGATTCGAACCGCCGACCCTCTGATCGGCAAGCCCTAGGCTCTGTGGTTTAACCCACAGCACCACCCACGTCCCTTCCCTTTACCTTTACTATCTTCATATTGTCTGAAAAAGCCTGGATAGCTCAGCTGGTTAGAGCATAATGCCAAGGTCGCAGGTTTGATCCCCGTATATTTTTCAGGGTCCCTTCCAATTCTATGATTCTATGCTCCTCAGCAAGCCATTCGGTCTGAATACAGTGGTACCTCGGGTTAACAACTTAATTCGTTCCAGAGGTCCATTCTTAACCTGAAACTGTTCTTAACTTGAAGCACCACTTTAGCTAATGGGGCCTCCTGCTGCCGCTGCGCCGCCAGAGCATGATTTCTGTTCTCATCCTGAAGCAAAGTTCTGAACCCAAGGTACTATTTCTGGGTTAGCGGAGTCTGTAACCTGAAGCGTATGCAACCCAAGGTACCACTGTATAGCTGTTTCTACTGCCCAGGACCATAAAGAGAGCTGGACCGCCGAAGAATCGATGCTTTTAAATTATGGTGCTGGAGGAGACTCTTGAGAGTCCCATGGACTGCAAGAAGATCAAACCTCTCCATTCTGAAGGAAATCAGCCCTGAGTGCTCACTGGAAGGACAGATCCTGAAGCTGAGGCTCCAAGACTTTGGCCACCTCATGAGAAGAGAAGACTCCCTGGAAAAGACTCTGATGCTGGGAAAGATGGAGGGCACAAGGAGAAGGGGACGACAGAGGACGAGATGGTTGGACAGTGTTCTCGAAGCTACCAGCATGAGTTTGACCAAACTGCGGGAGGCAGTGGAAGACAGGAGTGCCTGGCGTGCTCTGGTCCATGGGGTCACGAAGAGTTGGACACAACTAAACAACAACAACAAAACTGCCCAGGATGCAAAGAGGGACTGCAGGAACTCCACCTTGACCCACACTCTCCATTTCACATTGGCTGGCCATAAAAAGAGCCTCTTTCCCTCGCAGTGGCGGGCTGCCCAGAGCACAAATCGCGTCTCCGGGAGCTGTCCAGAGCCATGGCTCTCTGAGCTTCCACTCCCCTCGCTCTGGTCAGCTGTGGACAATGTGAGAAGGTTCTGTTGGCAACGAGGTAACAGATGGCCTTAAAAGTCTTGCTGCCTGTGAGCCTTGCCTTATTGAGAGGGGGTGGGGAGAACAATAGCACACAGAGCTGAGCATGTGCCACACAAGAGCGCACAGAGCCATTGTCCGTGCCCGGGTGCGAAATCCCGATTCCACGCTTAAGGGAGGCTGAAAGGGAGCCTCGCTCCTCGAGACCCGCAAAAGAGCAGCTCCCCATGTTGCACATTGAAGCCCAGGAAAGCCAATGCATATAGAAATCTAATTATTGGCAGGCACAGAGCGGGCTTTTAGCATGATAATCGCAGGGACCCCCGGGGCTTTCTTGTTCAGGGACCCCTGAAAGGCGATCCTGAAAGCCAAAGTTAAAGCCATTGAATTTCCATCAATCATTCAATGTTTGCTTTGATTGCGCTGACAAGATTCTGTTTTGTTGGCTATTAAAAGTGCAGTGAGAAACTCTTATTAATCACTTTAAGATATATATTTTTTTTCTTTCCAAAGACAAAAGGAGGTTAGTCTCCTCATTAACCGTCAGCCGGAGCCAGAAGGGCTGAGAATGAGCGCTTTGTGGGACAAAAGGGGTTTCGGGTAACGGTGCACTCGGGCGGACCTTTTCACTGCTCACCAACAGGGTGCTGCCGATTTTGAAACCGTGCTGTGCTTTCAAAGCCAGAGGGTCGACTTGGTGCGCACATCGGCCTGGCGGTGCAACGAACTGCCAGATGTGCGAGCCAGGCTGACAGTGAGATCCAGCAGCAGAGATTCCTCACCACCCATTCCCCAGGGGTCCTAGTAGTGACTGATAAGATGCTTTGCATGCAGTCCCAGGTGGAACTGGGGAAAACAACTTCCTGCAACCTTGGTAAGCAGCTGCCTGTTAGTGTAGACCAGGCATAGGCAAACTTGGCCCTCCAGATGTTTTGGGACTACAACTCCCATCATCCCTGACCACTGGTCCTGTTAGCTAGGGATGATGGGAATTGTAGTCCCAAAACATCTGGAGGGCGTGGTTGCCTATGCCTGGTGTAGGCTATACTGGCTTAAGTTTGGGCTGGTCATGTGTGGATGCCTGATGATCGTCTTCCAAAGCAACTACAGTGGTACCTCGGGTTACATACGCTTCAGGTTACAGACTCCACTAACCCAGAAATATTACCTCGGGTTCAGAACTTTGCTTCAGGATGAGAACAGAAATCGTGCTCTGGCGGCGCGACAGCAGCAGGAGGCCCCATTAGCTAAAGTGGTGCTTCAGGTTAAGAACAGTTTCAGGTTAAGAACAGACCTCCGGAACGAATTAAGTACTTAACCCGAGGTACCACTGTACTCTATTCCGAACTTAAAAATGGAAAGTGTAATGCTGGTGGTCAACAAAAGAGGTTTAAAGACTCTCTCGAGGCAAATCTAAAAAAAAAATGTAGTATAAACACCGACAACTGGGAAACACAGGCCTGCGAGCGCTCCAATTGGAGAACAGCCTTTACTAAAGGTGTCATGGACTATGAAGATGCTCAAACTCAGGACGCAAGGGCACACTTGGCAAACCCTCACCGTGATCAGCTCCTGCCTAGAAACCAATGTCCCCGCTTTGGAAGGATGTGTGGATCCAGAATTGGCCTCCACAGTCACTTACGGACTCACTGTTAAGACCGTATTCATGGAAGACAATCTTAGTCGGTGACGAGTGATCGCCAAAGAAGAAATGGACCCAGTGGTTTGACTTGCTATAACACATCATAGCTGCATTCCCATTTTATAAAAAGTCAAGAGGTGCAGTGGTGTGTGGTCAGTGCACCAGAAGAACTAGGCTAGTCCCCTAAATTTTCCCACTGGCTGCTCCTTCCCAAAGCCCAGGAAGCTTCTGCCCAGCATAGGGAGGGAGGTGCGATGCTTGGATGGATCCAAGAGCTCTTCCGCCCCCTTCCCAAAGCCCACCTGGGGAGGATGCAGGAGGACTCCAGCATCTTGTCAGAGGCCTGGCATCTCCTTCCCCAAACCTGTGAAGCTTCTTCTGCCTGTCTTAGGGATGGAGGGACGAGATGCTCAGGTGATCACTCACAAGCTGATGCCTCCAGCCCTAACTGTTCCCCTACACAAAAAAAATCACTTCATGCCTCTGAAAAAGTTCACAATTCTTTCTGGTTTGGTCTTGGGAACTCCTCTTGAAATCAGTGGGATGCAGCTATGCTTGACTTTGAGTGGATAATTATATTATATTATATTATATTATATTATATTATATTATATTATATTATATTATATTATATTATATTATATTATATTATATTATATTATATTATACATACATACCGTACCCATCTGGCTGGGTTTCCCCAGCCACTCTGGGCGGCTTCCAACACAATATTAAAATACAATAATGCATTAAACCTTAAAAGCTTCCCTAAACAGGGCTGCCTTCAGATGTCGTCTAAAAGTCTGGTAGTTGTTGTTCTCTTTGACATCTGGTGGGAGGGCGTTCCACAGGGCGGGAGCCACTACTGAGAAGGCCCTCTGCCTGGTCCCCTGTAGCTTTGCTTCTCGCAGTGAGGGAACCTCCAGAAGGCCCTCGGCACTGGACCTCAGTGTCCGGGTAGAACGATGGGGGTGGAGACGCTCCTTCAGATATTCTTCAGATTCCTGACTTTAGACGAGGAGAATTTAAAACTTCCCAGAAGGTTATCACAAAGCCATGTTGCTTCACCCTGGTCCAATTGGTCTCCAGCAGTAGCCACTTCACAGTCCCTTGTACTCAAATCATTAAAACCATTTCATAACCACCAGCATTTGGCCAAAGGAAAACAGGCACTTTTGTTTCACAGAAAATGAATCGGCGGTGGGGGTGGGGTTCAATTATAATGGCAGCTGGCAATTATGCTGGTGGCTTCCTCCATTTAAAATAAAGCAAGTTAGAAAAATCATCTTAATAAAATGCATTTCCATGGAACACTTTTTCAGATTTAGTTACTATGCATGTTTATGCATTGAATATGAAATACCAGTCAGATTGCCTGCACAGAACCTGAAAATTCGGCAAAAAAACCCCACAACCCCTTTTTTTTTCTTTAACAGAGGATAGGAACAGCCTTGGGGCTTCCTGCTGGCTTTCCTCCTTGGCCTTTTAATTCACCTCTTCTCTGCCTGCTGTGAAGCACATTAGAGTCCTGCTCACTACAGCTGGCAGAGACAAAAGAGGAAGGAATAAACAGCAGCAGGTTTAAAAATAACAAAAGAGCCTTCCCCGGGTGGCAACCTGGCAACGCTTAGAAAGACCAGTGCTCTCCCCAAAGGTGACTGGCTTTTTAAAAATGCACTGCTCAAGAGCCAAGTAAGACAGAGATTGTTTTCCTCTTTGGCACTGTCATTACTTTTGAGCCTTTCTCAACCGTTACTGTACTCCAAAACCCAATGGAGAGGCTGTTTAAAATCGAAGGTGCATTCTTGTGAGTTTATTGCAGGATGGGGGGAATGGATAACATACAAACAAAAACCGAAGCCCCATACAGCTGTGAAGAAAACCTCAGGTCCACGTTGCGCACTTAGCAAAAGCGTACAAACAGCAGGTGAAGTATTAAGAGCCAGTGTGGTGTAGTGGTTAAGAGCAGTGGACTCGTAATCTGGTGAACCGGGTTCGCTTCCCCGCTCCTCCACATGCAGCTGCTGGGTGACCTTGGGCTAGTCACACTTCTTTGAAGTCTCTCAGCCCCACTCACCTCACAGCGTGTTTGTTTTGGGGGAGGAAGGGAAAAGGAGATTGTTAGCCGCTTGGAGACTCATTAGGGTAGTGATAAAGCGGGATATCAAATCCAGACTCCTCTTCTAAGTGCATCAACACACACCTGCAACTGGCATACCAGATTACAGTGGTACCTCGGGTTAAGTACTTAATTCGTTCCAGAGGTCCGTTCTTAACCTGAAACTGTTCTTAACCTGAAGCACCACTTTAGCTAATGGGGCCTCCTGCTGCTGCTGCGCCGCTGCTGTGCGATTTCTGTTCTCATCCTGAAGCAAAGTTCTTAACCTGAAGCACTATTTCTGGGTTAGCGGAGTCTGTAACCTGAAGCGTATGTAACCTGAAGTGTATGTAACCCGAGGTACCACTGTATAACAATCATCTGGACAACTGCAATAGCATTTATACAAGGGCGCTTGCTGAAGAAGGCTTAGAGGTTAGAGTTGCACAAAAAAATTATAAAGTGGGAGCTGACCCTTTTAAGCCATTTTTAAGGATCATGGAATTGTAGAGTTGGAAGGGGTTGCAAGAGTCATCTAGTCCAACCCGTGATAGATGGCCACCCAACCTCTGCTTAAGAACCTCCAAGGAAGGAGAGTCCACCACTTCTCGCAGGAGTCTGTTCCACTGTCAAGCAGCTCTTACTGTCAGAAATGTTTTTCCTGCTCTTTTCCTACTCATATTAAGTAGTTTAAACCTGCTGCCTTTTGCTTATGTGGCCTGTACAGTGGTACCTCAGGTTAAGAACTTAATTCGTTCCGGAGGTCTGTTCTTAACCTGAAGCTGTTCTTAACCTGACGTACTACTTTAGCTAATGGGGCCTCCTGCTGCCGCTGCGCCACTGCTGTGCGATTTCTGTTCTCATCCTGAAGCAAAGTTCTTAACCCGAGGTAATATTTCTGGGTTAGTGGAGTCTGTAACCTGAAGCGTATGTAACCCGAGGTACCACTGTATTGTGTTTTTTAAAAAATACTTTTTTATTTGATTTTTTTAAAAGTATAAACATGTAACAAAAAACAATTCCAAATACAAATATTGATATTATTCTGAATTTCCTGACTCCACCCCCATCCTTTCCATGGATGATAATGATAATATTTACAACTGCATATCCAAATTCTTGTCCTAAATTATCCATAGTCTCCATTACTTTACAAGTGTGGTTGTCTTAAAGTTCTTGTCTTCTTGATTTCTGAACTTCCCCGTTAATTTTGCCATTTCGGCATCATCTCTTTTGTGGTCTGTATTGACGCGTTGTTGGTCCTAGCATTAGTGGTGAAGGCTGCAGGAGAGAGATGTAATAATGAGATGGAAATAGTAATATAATATTAATAACGATAAGAAGTTGCTGTTATTCTTTCCTGTACCACCTTCCCAACCCACAGCCCATACATATACGACTAAATGCACTCTAACTGGGCATTCAATAATGGCGAGAACGCTCCTTGCTGCCTTATGTATGTATAATTTGGTTTGGGGGGGCGCCTCTTTGCAACAAAGCGCAGCCCCTGTGTTTGGCGATGCTGGGGGGAGAAGTGGGAGTTCTGGAAAACCAGGGACATCTGTCAACTCAACCGCAGATTAGACCTCGTTGAAATACAGGCATGGGACGCGGGTAGGGAGGGTCGGGCGCTCTCCCGTTTCATTCGCTTCGTCCTGTTGCGCACAGCGCGCGCCTCTGGCTCTCCAGTCTCCATCCAGCGCTCTCCAACGAGGCCGCTTTCCTTCTCCCTACCGCGGAGAGAGAAAGGAAAAAGAAGCACCCTTTTGGGCTCCCCTCTCCTTCCCTTCTCGACGGAGGGATTGGCTTCGCGCTGGCTCGGCCCCCAGCTGCCCCCAAGCCGCCGCTTGATGTCCCCGGAGCGGGAGGCGCGGAGCAAGCGCGCAGGGACGCCGCCTCTGCGGATGCGGATGCTGTTCCCGCTGCTGCTCCGCCTATGGCTGCAGCCGTGCGCCGCCGACTACTGTAGCTGGAAGGGCAGGTAAGCCGTGGGCGGAGAGGGCGAGGCAAAGCGACGCGCAACTTACGCGCCAGAGGAAAATGAATATTATTCTTATTAATTCAATTTCTATATCCGAAGTTCCCAGGGCAGTGCACAACATCCGCCGAGGAAATGGATATTATTATTATTATTATTATTATTATTATTATTATTATTATTATTATTATTATTATTATTAATTCATTTTCTATATCCAAAGATTCCAGGGGAGTGCACAACATTAACAGCATAATTCGCATAGCATAATAGCGTAATTTTAAATACCTGGCAGATTTAAGCACATTGTCCTGGCAAACAGTCTGATAGGTCTAAGTCCCACTGAGTTCAAGGGAAGCAATTTCAACTTCACTCTCCCACTGAACTCAAAGGGATTTTAAGGCTGGGGCAATGTACACTCCTCCAACTGCATAAAATATTGTTCTCCTGAATGCAATGAGGCTTATTTCTGAACATATAGAATCACGCTACACGAGGCTCCCCACCACCTCCCCATCAAGCTCTAACTTTCTGCAGTTCTTAAATATGGACTGCTTGTTCTGAAATGATCCCTGTATAATTACATTTTTACTTATTTAAAAAAACTAAAACTTGTTTGTCTCGACAACGTACACAATGCGTCAATTGGCTACCTAAAAGCAGCCATGTTCTGCTCTGTAATCTGAAGCATATAGGTGCTGAAAGCTGAACTGGCATCCGTAAATCACATTGTTAGATTTGATATTTGACTGAGTAGAAGATTTCCCCTTTAGCCTCTGGCCTGCTCTGGCTCAAAGACTGACTTCCTAAATATCTGTGAGCTGAAACATACACACCACTCAGAAGGCCAAAATGGTTAGTTTTATATGTATGAATTTTTGTGTGTGGTTTTTTTATATTAAGAATAACATGAAACAACACATAAAAACAACAAAATAATGTGTATTGGTAACTAGGCACAAAGCAAAATGCAGGTTCTGTGTATAAGGCAGAAAATAGTACCAGCATACAATCAGAACCTTAGAATGGTAGGCTTGGAAGGGATCCTGATAACAATCTTCCAACCCACTGAAATGCAGGAATATGCAGCTATCCCACATGCGAATTGAACCTGTGACCTTGGTGTTATCAGCACCATGCTCTAACCAACAGAGCTACCCAGAGTTAAGTTAATAACCAAGCCAAAAATATGTATGAGTTACAGGGAGGGGGGATGAGGTTCCTTTAGGTAATAGTTGGATGTGAGTGGCGCTGTGGTCTAAACCACTGAGCCTCTCGGGCTTGCCGATCAGAAAGTCGGCGGTTCGAATCCCTGCGATGGAGTGAGCTCCCATTGCTCTGTCCCAGCTCCTGCCAACCTAGCAGTTCGAAAGCACACCAGTGCAAGTAGATAAATAGGTACCGCTGTGGCGGGAAGGTAAAGGGCATTTCCGTGCGCTCTGGTTTCCATCACGGTGTCCTGTTGCGCCAGAAGCAATTTAGTCATGCTGGCCACATGACCCGGAAAGCTGTCTGTGGCCAAACGCTGGCTCCCTTGGCATGAAAGCGAGATGAGTGCTGCAACCCCATAGTCGCCCTTGACTGGACTTAATCGTCCAGGGGTCCTTTACCTTTACCTTTAGGTAACAGTTGATAACAGAAATAAATCTGAAGCAAAATCAGCATCAAAGGGATCCTTGTGTTGTTGTTGTTGCTCCACGCATCATTCTAAAGCGTTGTGTAAGTTTATCAGTCAGAGCAAAGTACCATGCCCATCTCAACAGTGTGGTTAGCTTTGATGAAGGCTCTCTTCTCCTCAATGGGTGGTTTCCTCTGCCAGTGTTGAGGAAATTCATTCAGTGCCACACTTGAGAGATCCGGCCCGATGCCCCAATCTTGAGAGGGATGGTTTATTGGCTAGTTTTGGGTTTTATTTTGTGTTTTTATATTGTGGTGTTATATTGTGAACCGCACTGAGACCTGCAGGTATAGGGGTGGTGTACAAATAATAATAATAATAATAATAATAATAATAATAATAATAATAATAATAATAATTTTATTTGTATGCCAAATAACAACAACAACAACAATAGTAATATGGGACGCGGGTGGCGCTGTGGGTTAAACCACAGAGCCTAGGACTTGCCGATCGGAAGGTCGGTGGTTCGAATCCCCGCAACGGGGTGAGCTCCCATTGCTCGGTCCCTGCTCCTGCCAACCTAGCAGTTCGAAAGCACGTCAAAGTGCAAGTAGATAAATAGGTACCACTCCAGCGGGAAGGTAAACGGCGTTTCTGTGTGCTGCTCTGGTTCGCCAGAAGCGGCTTAGTCATGCTGGCCACATGACCCAGAAGCTGTACGCCGGCTCCCTCGGCCAATAAAGCGAGATGAGCGCCACAACCCCAGAGTCAGCCACGACTGGACCTAATGGTCAGGGGTCCCTTTACCTTTACCCTTTAATAATAGTAATAATAATAATTCCATCCGGACAAAAACACTCATGGAGGAGGCGAAGCACTGCTGGTATGGGGTGTGTCCTATGGCAAGGGGTTTGGTTATGGAAGGAGGTTTGGCATGGATAGAGTCCCATGGGCCAGATAGAGAGATTTGGTTGTCACGGTTGTCCATCCCTCTGTTTTCTAGCGGCTTGAGCTGGGAGCCCCGCTCCCGTGCGGTGGAGCAGGTCCACCTGCGCTGTACCGAGGGCTTCCTGGAATGGATGTACCCGACCCGAGCCCTCCGCGTCATCTTGGAGCCCAACCTGTCCAGCGCTCAGCACACCGCCGTCTGCATCAAGCCGTCCAACACTTTCCAAGGTGCCAACATCTACGTGGAGCGGGATGGGCAGCTCCACCTGCTGCTGAGTGACGCTGAGGAGCCCCGCCTGCACCAAGTCTCCTGCTTCAGCACCCGCACACCCCAGAGGGTGGCGCTTTTCCTGCAGGCCAGTCCTCAGAGGGACATCAGCCGCAGGACAGCCAGCTTCCAGTATGAGTTGCTGAGCAACAAGACCGTCACAGGCCCAGACTTCCAGAAAATGGCGCTTGTGGAAGGTAAACGATTACGTGTGGGTCTCATTTCCCCCAGTTTGGTGTTCGAACCTCATGTGGGGACGTCGATCTTCAAGTTCACATGAAATAACCCCATCCCACCCCAAAAGCTGCTCATAAAACAATTAGATCAATAAAATATCAAACGTATATATATATATAAGAAAAAGCAAGCTATTCACATCAGCAGCTGCAACCAGGTCAAAAGATAAAATGAAAGCAAAGCCAGCCAATCAATCAGCTATACCAGAAGCCCTGAAGAGCAAAATAAAACTTTTACCCATTTTTCTGCTATTATTATTATTATTTATTAATTAGTATATATTTATGCCTTGCCTTTTCCCCGAAAGGCAGCTTACAGATAAAAACATAGGGAAATATAGGGAAAACAAACATTAAAAAATAGTTAAACATTGGTAGTATTAAAGCTCTGCACCTTGGTTTTTGAACAGCTTAGTTCTCGAACGTTTTGGCTCCCGAATGGACTGTTCTGAAGTGACTGTTTCCGTTTGCGAACTATTTTTGGAAGCCGTACGCCTGACGGGGCTTCTGCAGCTTCCAAACATTCTGGAAGCCAAATGGGCTCCCAGAATGGATTCCATTTGACTTCCAAGGTACAACTGTACATATATATAATCTGTTTAAAACATACAAATAATTACAAGCCACAAAGAAGGCTGCTTCTTGCATCCCCACCAGTTAAACTATAAAAGAATTAAAATAATATAAGAAGAAACATGTTGAATGCTATGAGCACACATTCCTAGTGAACCATCCAAGATATCTAATTCCAGAGAGTGCTTGTCTTAAAAAGACCTCGCAGCTCATTTATTTGTCAAATGTCCCTATTTTCACTGGAGAAATATTGGAGGGTAAGAAGCTGACCTCTACAGGCCTCAGCAAATTGACAGAAATTATGTACTGCTTTGGAAACAGATGCTCCTGAGTGGATTATCACAAGACCCCTCAAGGTCAGAGGTGAGGAACCTGTGACTCTTCAGATGTTGTTGGGCTGCAGGCAGCAGGGCCAAGAGCTGGGGTGAAAGGAGCTCTGGTCCATCAACGTCTGCAGGACCCCAGATTCCACTCCCCCACCCCATGTTACAGAAAATCATACAAATGCTCTCAGATGCTGGGAATGAAGGCAAAACCTGATCCAGATGCCAGTGAGGCCGTTGCAGCAGGCTTACCGTTTGGGACTCGTTGAAGAGCCCTCTAGCAACCCTCCTTATCGACTTTGTGTTTTCCTTCCCCAGCTATGTGCCGCCCCTGTGACAACATGGAACTCCTCATGGCTATTTGCAGCAGTGATTTTGGTAAGTGAGCTTGGCAGGAGAACATTGTTTTTTGGAGAGATGCAAACGGGGCAGTCCTGTGCATATTTAGACTCAGAAGTAAATCCCACTGTGTCTCATCAGGTAAGTGCACAGGTAGGACTGCAGCCGGAATGAAAGGCCTCTTGCTGATCAGCTGTGAAGTTGGAGCATAGCACAGAAGGCTACTTTTGCATGCCTAAATGCACCTCTCCTTGAGCAAGGAAATAATGGGACATACCCTGTTCACATGCTCAGGCAGAGCTTGTTTCCCTGGTAGAGTCGGCAGGCATGCTTCCTCCACCGTGCACAACTATCATAACATGGGACATGCTCACCTGATGTGAACAGAAATGTCCCTCTGGGATAGCTCTGTCGGTAGAGCATATGACTCTTAATCTCAGGGTTGTGGGTTCGAGCCCCACGTTGGAGAAACAGATTCCTGTTTTACAGAGGGCTGACCCTCAAGGAAAAGGGACGCGGGTGGCTTCCTGAAACCACTGAGCCTCTTGGGCTTGCCGATCAGAAGGTTGGCGGTTCGAATCCCTGCGCGGGGTGAGCTCCCGTTGCTCTGTCCCAGCTCCTGCTAACCCAGCAGTTTGAAAGCACACCAGTGCAAGTAGATAAATAGGTACCGCTGCGGCAGGAAGGCCAACAGTGTTTCTGTGCGCTCTGGTTTCCGCCGCGGCATCCCATTGTGCCAGAAGCGGTTTAGTCATGCTGGCCACATGACATGGAAAGCTGTCTGCAGACAAATGCCGGCTGCCTCAGCCTGAAAGCGAGATGAGTGCCACAACCCCATAGTCGCCTTTGACTGGACTTAACCGCCCAGGAGTCCTTTACCTTTTACCTACCTGACCCTCCAGGGCCCTTCTATGATTCTAAGTGCAGTTTTCATTCTTTTCTGTGAGAGGGACTTTGGTGCGTAAGCCTAGCAGAATGGATCACCAAAAAACCTGGAAGTAAATGTTCTGATTTTCCTTGGAACACGAATGTCCGATGCTGCTTCTGCTTGAGTTCAATAAGCTTTTGCAACCAACCGGAAGCCGCGCCTCGGTTGTCAAACGTTTCAGAAGTCAAACGGTCTTCCAGAATGGATTACTGTACGTTCGACAACCGAGGTTTGACTGTCGAAAATTTGTCTCCTGCAGGACTAATTGGTTCTGGCAGGATCTGGTATGAACCACTGAGTTGAGCCCTACGATGGTTCCACGCTGCTAATGGTCTTTAAGGTTTACATCACTGAAACGTCAAGCATTGATTTTCATGAACAAATGGGTCATCACAGATAGAACTTCCATGCCAACTCCAATCATGCCTAGTGGTGGCCATTCTGTCTTCTGTAACCACTTTCCTGGGAGTAAGATCCTCTGAACTTATATTGCACTGCAAGTCGTATGAATAGGCTCATTGTGTAAAGGTCTCCTCAAAGCCAATTCACATCACTATTAGGGGAGGGCTGGGGGGTGGGCATCTTTTCGAGCCATGGCGACTTTTATTTTTGTCGCCATCCCAGACCGATAGTGAACTTCAGAATGATCCGTCACATACATCTGGCTCCACTGTATTCGTGGTGATGTTCTACATTGAAATCTGGGTCCTCAGGATAGCATTTAGATGGCCACTGCCTTGAGTGCACCCTGAATTCTGCCTGACAAAACACCCCTCCTCATTAAATATACCGTAATGTTTGCTCTATAAGACGCACCGGACCATAAGACGCACCTAGTTTTTGGAGGAGGAAAACAATAAAAAAAAAAATCTGAATCTCAGAAGCCAGAACAACAAGAGGGATCGCTGCGCAGCGAAAGCAGTGATCCCTCTTGCTGTTCTGGCTTCTGGGATAGCTGCGCAGCCTGCATTCGCTCCATAAGACGCACACACATTTCGCCTTACTTTTTAGGAGGGAAAAAGTGAAGTCTTATAGAGCAAAATATACGGTATATATTTTTAAGGCCTGTGGGTGAATAAATCATCCCTAACTTGGTCACAAGCCCATTTCCACACCTACAGCTCTCAGACAACAATTTCTACTTGTGATCGAAAATAAGGCACCCCAAACCAACTAATCAATTATGGAATTTGTCTGCAAAAGAAGGCAGCATTTGAAATCTCCCCCCTTTGAGGATAATTATCTCACTCATGTCATGGGCACAAAGAACTTACTTAGGAAGATTTCGGGAACTTCCTTAGTTAATCCAATTTCCTGAAGCCACTAGCCTTTTAGCATAACAGATGTCCCCCTGTTCTGTCCCCCTTCTCCCCCCCCCCAGCACTCAGCTTCAGTCAAGTCTATTGACAAACTATAATGCTCTTGTTCCTCCTACTCCAAGTTGCTCCTGAGGTCTGAGGGCCTCTGCTCTTAAGAACCATAAAGCTAAGTGTGCTTTGGGGGTCAATTGCACTTTCATGACCAGTTATTTGATCTAATCCGCATACACACACACACACACACAAAAAAAAAACACCTGGTGGTGGCAACTGCTAAATCCAGGGCATGGAAGTGAAGCCATAAACAGAGTCAGTTCTAAGGGCTCTTTCGTCTGCTCTGTGGATGCTTTATGTCTAAATACCCCCCACCATGTGGCCTTCAGCACAACATCTGTCAGTCGTTTTTGTGTGTGTGTGTGTGTGTGTGTGTTTTGCAGGCCCAGCAAGGAGGAACTTCCTCACTTGAGACCCGGGTAACCAGTGCTGGATTTACGCAAAAGCAAAACAAGCTATAGCTTAGGGTCACACTCTCTTGGGGATCCCAAAAAAGTTAAAAGGGGGGGACTGGATGTACATTTTCAAAATATAAGATAAAAAATAAATAAAATAAAACCTACATACAGCAACAGTGTTTTGTGTTGTGTCCTATGGTATAAGTCATGGGCCCCGCCTGCTAGTCTGCTCCCTAAAATATCACTGGTTTGCTCATTTCTATATATAGGGTGCCTACATTCTGCATGGCAACATGTGCAAATGGCTTTAGATACCTATTAGGTCCATAAATTATCATATAGCGTATATTCAACACAAAAAAACAGGGACAATTTGTTGTTGACAAAGGACAGCTGGACATATGAAGGGCCCCATTACCTTCAGTAGCATAGGGCCTCATCAGACCTAAACCCGGCCCTGCCGGTAACTTAATCAACTGAAAAACAGTGGGGCTCATTGCTTTAGCTAAGCAAGAGAAGGAGGGAAATGAACTACCGGCTTGAGCAGAGTAGAAGACATCGGGCACATCGGCACATGACATTTAAAGCACCGTGATACCAATTCAAAAACGTCACGGTTTCCCCCAAAGAATCATGGAAAGCATCAGGAGACCCCTATTGCCCTCACAGAGCTACAATTCCCAGAGTTTTCTGGAAAGAGGGACTGACTGTTAAACCACCCGAAGGACGGTAGCTCTGTGAGGGGAAAGAGGGTCCGCTGACAATTCTCAGTAACCTTAACAAACTACACATTCCATAGTTATTTGGGGGAAGCCAAGCTATTACTGTATAAAGTAAAAGGTAAAAAAGGCAAAGGACCCCTGGGTGGTTAGGTGATGTCAGATGATGGGCATGGTTTGGGGGAAATGGAATCGTGGGCCAAATTAGACCCACTGGTGGGCCAAGTTTGACCCACAGGCCCAGATGGAATCTTCACCCCTAGAGTTACACCTGTCTTCGAATTGTTGGATTTCAGGTGTCAACTAAGAAACAGTTTTCTTTGCCCAGGCTTGATAATGCAATATTTAATCCTTAGCAGCATTACATGAGTCAGTGTTTCGACGATTTGTTGTTTCAAAATGCACTCACCTGTTTTCAAAATTATGTTTGTTGCGGATTGCCCTGTGCCCATTTGGAGGAAGGGCGATTCATAGTTCCCTTATAAATAAACACACAAAATTTACACCTAGTGGTGAGAGGATCGATCCACAACGTCACCCATGATGCGGAGAACCACATGTCCCAGGTGGAAGTCGGCGCGCGGCGAGTCTACAGGCAGAAAAACCAGATCTTTCAGCAAGATAAAGTGAGCGGCGAATGGCGAGGACCCGTCAAGACCTTGCTGCAATGTAAGGTGAAGAAAGGAACCGGCGATTTCCTCTTCACGGGCAATGAGCACTTTGGGGAAGCTTGGCTGGGCTGTGCCCCGCGATTTAAAGACTTCGGTGCTGTCTATCACAAAGCTATTGAGAGGGGGGCAAATCCCTGCGAGTTTCCATTTGACTAAGGAGTCGCCATGCCTGTCGTGATGATCCAAAGGACCAATTTCAGGACAGCTTTGCGTATAAGGGAGAACGATGGCGCTCGTGTTGTTTGGCAGAGGTGGAACGTCAAAAGAGAAGTTTGCGTTTTCTTTAAGGGAAAGGGAGCCGAGAATAGCGACAGGTTAGCTCACAAGTCTCTTCTCGGCAATGGACTCGTCGTGCAGTCGTGGGCAAGTTAAGTCAACCCACTTCCTGACTGGGAAAAGGGGGAAGTTGTAGTCGCCTACCTCACAGGGTTGTTGTGAGGGCAAACAATAAAGAATGTAAAGCACTTTGCTAATAAAAATAAAGAACAGAGGAAGGATGACTCGGAATTGTATTGTCTCCAATATCAGGTGTGTTTTGAACTCCACTGTGGCGATCACACAGGGTCCCCGGATGTTTAACGGTCTATTGATCCCTGTGCCACCACTGTGCTCGCTTCCCCGCTGCCACCAACCAGTTACTCTCTGGTAAAAGACTGAGTCCAGTCAGTTGTTAAAAGTGAACCCCCACAAAAAAGAGTTTATTTTACAAACATTAACAAGTTTATGGTTTCTCAGATAATATTCCTATCAGTATTTTTAGTTTCTTTACCGGCCTATACCTTCCTAATACCTTCTGACGGATCTCAACTGTTTGACTGACTCCTCTTAACAAATTCTCTCACTCTCTCACACCAGACTAGCCCAACCCACAGACTTATCCTCTCTGTCTCTTCTAACTCCAGACTGTCTTCTCAACAACCCTACCTCTAACTCCCCCACCCCAAAACCCTCTGTGCTTAAACCTTATACACAGTTATCTCTGCCCCTTGGGTTCCCATTGGTTTGTTCTTGTTGTTCAGTCGTTTAGTCGTGTCCGACTCTTCGTGACCCCATGGACCAGAGCACACCAGGCACTCCTGTCTTCCACTGCCTCCCACAGTTTGGTCAAACTCATGCTGGTAGCTTCGAGAACACTGTCCAACCATCTCATCCTCTGTCGTCCCCTTCTCCTTGTGCCCTCCATCTTTCCCAACATCAGGGTCTTTTCCAGGGAGTCTTCTCTTCTCATGAGGTGGCCAAAGTACTGGAGCCTCAGCTTCAGGATCTGTCCTTTCAGTGAGCACTCAGGGCTGATTTCCTTCAGAATGGAGAGGTTTGATCTTCTTGAAGTCCATGGGACTCTCAAGAGTCTCCTCCAGCGCCATAATTCAAAAGCATTGAATTGGCTACAATCCCATTGGTTACAATTAGTTAACCCTTTCCTTATGAACCCGGTATGATGTCACACACCTAGGAGGGCAAACGTCACATCCACTAACCAGCTACAGAGGCTTTGTTTAGCCCGGCAAAGTAGCCGGCTTGGCACACCACCACGGAGACTGAGACAAGGAGATGTTGGTACTATCTGAGAAAAGTTCCATGTTCTGCTGCCACACCTGTGTCCAGTGTGGTGCAAGGAACCTCAGGGATGAAGTCCATACTCCAGAATGGCCTTGGGGTTGTCTACACCTCATCAGGCATTCTCTTCAGAGGTTTTTGGCCAGACTGGAATGGTTCTGTGACCCATAGCAATGCCCCTTGCCTGGCTTGCTGGGGAGATCAAGGTGGGTTGTCAGGAGCTCAGCCTACACTCGAGTAGGACCCTGGCAGAGACACATGCCCGACTGGCATGTTCTCTCACTCCTGGTCTTTCATTCGGGAGCTTCAAAAGCTTTCTTCTACCTGAACATCACAGTGACTGATGCCAACCAACAACGGCACACTTAGGGATCCGCAGTGTTCGCACATCATGCGTGACAGACCTCAGCAACTCAGCATTTTGGCTAATCTACTTTATTTACATATAAACACACACAGAGCACTGCAAAGAGAAAAAGAACAAAGGACAATAGTCCCTCTTTACGGAACACAGTAACACAAACATCCTGTCTCTGTCACTTCCCACTCTGTGGAGTCAAAACATATACCGTCATGTGAAAGATAAATATCCCATGACTGCAATCATAGAGCAGGAATTCTAACAGGTTTACAGGTTATCAAAGGTGCAGGAGTCGCTCATATCTGCTGCCTGCACAGGCCTGCTCTTTTTGGTAGAGTCTGCACCTCTTTTAGTCCAAACAGTGGTTGCAGGCTGCAAAGGCACTCACTCTCCCCCCACTCACACTCCTCGACACGCTATCATGAAGTCCAAGCGAGAGAAAACTCTTTAATGAGCTTTTGAGTGACTGGGACCACCCCTATAAATGGCAGGCTGTGTGAATAGAAGTCCCTGCAGCTTATTCTGCTCTGCTCCTGTGAAAGGAGTCTCACTTAAGCTGCGCTGAAACGAGACCCTTCCATTTAAAGCTACCCTTTTGTGAGAAAAAATAAAAGGTACAGCCGTCGGCATCTTGTAAAACACCGTTCGACATTTTCCTTCTGAAGAGATGCGGTCATTTCTTAATTTCACCGAACCCACTGTCGCTATTTAAAAGTAGACCTGCCCTGCCCAACATCTAACTCATGCAAGTTGATTTTCAGCTCCATCCTATTTATTTCCTTATTTCATCTGTAGCCACCAGAGCCAACTCCTAGGGATCAAGCTCTCTTTGTGTCTGCCCCCCCCCGCATGAAATATTTGAAGGGGCCAGGCCACCCCCACCCCCAAAGTTGATGGGCACATTCAAATGATGTGTGTGCGCCACATCATGTGATCAATTTTATGCAGGTGGGGCTTGCTGGGCCCCCAATGTTTTATTCAGGTTGGCACCCCTGTTTGTAGCCCGCCTTTTCCCCAAGCTCAAGGTGCTGTATTTGGTTCTTCCCCTCCTCATTTAATGCCCACATCAACCCTGTGAAGTAAGTTGCACTAAGATGCAGTGGTTGGCCCAAAGTCACAAATTTTAGGGAAGCTTTTAATGTGTGATGTTTTATTCTGTTTTTAATCTGTTGGCAGCTGCCCGGAGGGGCTGGAGAAACCCAGTCGGATGGGCAGCGAATGGATGAATGAATAAATAAAATTTTATTTTATCATCACCCGAGAGTGGATTTGAACTCTGGTCTCCCAAGTCCTAGTCCGACACTAGCCCCTAGACCACACTGGCTTTCTATGCTATTGAGATACAGTGGTGCCTCGCAAGACGAAATTAATTCGTTCCGCGAGTTTTTTCGTCTAGCGAATTTTTCGTCTTGCGAAGCACGGTGTCAGAAAAGTTTTGGAAAAGCTTCAAAAATCACCAAAAACCTCAAAAAAGGCTACCACACCGCGTTCTATGAGTTGCTCCTCGAAGTCAAGTCGCAACTGTATTAACGGTGTTAAGAAAAAGGAAACAAACTTGCAAAAAACGCAAGGCGTTTTCGTCTTGCGAAGCAAGCCCATAGGGAAATTCGTCTTGCGAAGCAGCTCAAAAACCGCAAAACCCTTTCGTCTAGCGAGTTTTTCGTCTTGCGAGGCATTCGTCTTGCGGGGCACCACTGTAGTGGCAAAATATATTCCGAGGTATGAACTCCAGGTTATACTTGGCTGTTACAGATGACGTTTACACATATGCACTATGCATACTCTTGCTAGCTAAAAGTTATTATTATTATTTATTGAGTACCACCCTATACCTGGAAGTCTCAGGGCAGTTCACAGAAAAGATCACAACATATATAATCAGAATAAAAACAGCAACCCAATAAAGAAAAAACCCAGAAAAGAGCCACATTTTAAAAGGGTATAGGATGTCAATCAGATCAACCAAAGGCCTGGTTAAAAAGGAATGTTTTTGCCAGGCGCCTAAAGGTGTATAATGAAGGCGCCAGGCGAACTTCCCTGGGGAGAGCATTCCACAGACGGGGAGCCACTGCAGACAAGGCCCCGTTCTTGTGTTGCTACCCTCCAAACATCTTGAGGAGGCAGCACACGAAGGAGGGCCTCAGAAGATGATCTTAGGGTCTGGGTAGGTTCATATGGAAAGAGGCGGTCCTTGAGGTATTGTGGTCCTGAGCCGTTTAAGGCTTTATAGGTCAAAACCAGCACTTTGAATTGGGCCCAGAAACTAATTGGTAGCCAGGGCAGTCAGACCAGGATCGGTGTAATATGCTCAAACTGTCTTGCTCCGGTGAGCAACCTGGCCGCTAAATTCAAAAGGTTATTGTCAGAGCTGCTTCAAGATCCTAGCTCACAGAGGATCACGCTAGCCAGCGGTCATTAAGTAAAAGTCTTTATTGAGTTACAGTTTCCATTCCCAAGCTGCTGCGTGCAACTCTACGTCTAATGGCTAGATCGGCGAAGCTCCGTCTGAGTCTCCGCCCCTTGTGCACCAACTTAATATCCTAGCCCTGCTCCACCTTTTCCGCCTGACTGCTCTCCTCTGGGTCCCTCTGCCCCCCGGGGTCTCTTCCTTCTGGGATTCTTCTGACGCCGACCCCCCGGAACTCCCTGTCTCCTTGCGCCGGGCTTTAGGACCTGGCTCCCTTTCCTGGCTGCCTACTGCGTCACTTTCCTGTGCATTTGAACTTGGCGCGCGCGCCCAACCTTCCACTTTCCGTCTGACCGTTTCTTCGCTCCCCGATGGAGGTGTGGCCACTCCTGACTCGTGCCCTCCCCCCTGTTGCGAGCTGCCAGCGCTTGATCTCTGGCGCTCCTCCTCTTCCCTGCTCTCTGGCTGTGACGCTGGTCCCGATTTCCAACTGCTCTCCTCTGAGTCCCCTCTGGCTCTATCTTCCTGGGGTGTCCCCCTAGGCTCCCCCCTTGCCCTGACCACTGGTGCTCCTTTCTGTGAATCTTCTGATTCACTGGAAAGACTCGGAGATCTCGGGTCGTCGTCATCACTCATCCTTTCTTCTGCCTCCTCCCCCTCGATCTCTGTTTCCTCCCTTGCCCTTGCCTCTGCTCCTGAACCCCTGACATCCATCCCCCCCTCGAAGCCCCCCGTTCCCCCCTCCCCTCCTTCCGGTGCGGGAACTGGGTGCTGCTGTGTCAGAGGGACGAACGTCGGATACAGTTCGCTTCCCGTGGCGGGCCTCCATCTGAAGTCTCCCGGTTCTGCCTCCCTGCTCTCGTCGACGACGGTCACCTCCGCTTCCATCTCTGTGCCGCCGTGCTCGAAACCAGGGTCGTCCCCGAAAACGTCCATGTCCGTCTCTCCCTCACTTCCTCCTGGCGGCGTTGCTCGTCCTGGACCTTCCTGCCACTTCCTGCGCCACTGCTCCTCTGGTCTATCGTCCCACCAATACGAGGGTTCTGAGGCAGATCCCGAGGGTGACCCCTCCGGGGAACGGGCGTCTCGTATCGGGTCCTCGTCCGAGTCGAACCCCCGGAACGTGCTGGCAGAAAGCGTTGGCGTGAAAAGCCAGTCGTCGAAAAATTCTGCTGGCATTGGTCTATGTGGGAAGAGGGCATGAAACTCGTCTTTGAGCAGAGGTTCGTCCAAGGCGTAGCCCGGCACCCAGCTGTTCGCACTGGCCGGGGTGCCCTCCTTGGCGAGAAGGTATTCTACCCCTTCTTCCCCCCATCTGGAGTCCAAAATCTCCGTGACTTCGTTGATGCGTTCCTTCTGTGCCACTCCCGCGTGCCCGGTTCCTTCTCTGAGCGGACTCGGTGCCGTTCCGGGTTCCTGAAACCTGTGCGGTGCCTTGTAGGGGGTGAGCACCGATCTGTGGAACACCGGATGCATTCTGGAACCCTCCGGAAGCGCCAGCCTGAAAGCCACCGGGTTGACCTGCTCTTCGACTTGGTAGGGCCCCAGTTGCTTATGCCCCAGCTTCTTCTTGGCCAACGACCTGGCCGGCACTGCGTGGGCTGCTAACCAGACCCAGTCTCCCACATGGATCTCTTCGCCAACCCTTCTGTGTTTGTCCGCTTGCACCTTGTATGCATGTTTGGCCAGCTCCAGGTGTCGCCGCAGCTGATCGTGGACCTCCTGCAACTCCGACGCGAACACATCTGCTGTCCGCGGCTCCCCCACCCCCTTCCTTTCCAGTCCCGGGAAGGTTCTGGGGTGCCTCCCGTTGTTAGCGAAGAACGGCGTGACCCCCGTGGACACGTGCTTCGTGTTGTTGTAGGCAAACTCGGCGAGCGGCAGGTAATCCACCCACGTCGCAGGCTGTTGATTCGCATAACATCTCAGGTACTGCTGCATGATGGCATTGACCCGCTCCGCCTGCCCGTTGGTCTGCGGGTGTCTCGCCGACGCCAGGTTGATCTTGACGTTCAGGAAGCCCATCAGCTTCTGCCAGAAATTCGAGATGAACTGGCGCCCCCGGTCGGACAGAATAGACCGTGGCAGACCGTGAACCTTGAACACGTGGTCTATGAACAGTTTGGCGGTTTGCTCCGCCGTGGCCACCTTGGCACACGGAATGAAATGTGCCATCTTGGAGAACAAGTCCACCACCACCAGCACGGCCGTCTTGCCCCTCGAGCTGGGCAGATCCGTGACAAAGTCCAGGGCCACCCTCTCCCATGGTTCGACCGGAGTTTGCAGCGGTTCCAACAGTCCGGCCGGCGGTTTGTGCACCGGTTTGGCCCTCTGGCAGGTGTCACACCTCGCCACGTAGTCCGCGACCTCCCCTCTCATTCCGGGCCACCAGAAGTCCCTGGCGACTAATTCCACCGTCTTCTCCTTGCCAAAGTGCCCGGCAGTGGGCGCGTCGTGCAGCTGCTGCAGTACCTTGGCGCGAAGTTCGTCTCCCGGCACGTAGATGGCCCCTTTACGGATGAGCAATCCATCTCTCAGCTGGAACTCGTCGGTCGCTGCCGTGCCCCTTTGCACCTCTGCCATCTTCGCTTGCGCGAAGGAGTCATCCTGCAACGCTCGCCGCACCGCCTCCAGGTCCACTGTTGCCGCAGCGCACGCCCACACTGTAGGTGCGAAGATGTGCATGGCGGCCGCTGGCGTGGCGTTCTCCAGATACTGTGGCTTACGGGAGAGAGCGTCCGCCATGATGTTGGTGTCCCCCGGGACGTACTCTATTCGGAAGTTAAAGTTCGCAAAGAACTCAGCCCAACGTATCTGCCTTTGGTTCAGGAACTGTGCCGTGTGCCAGTGCTCCAGATTCTTGTGGTCCGTGCAGACCTGCACCGTGTGCTTGGCGCCGATCAGGAAGTGCCTCCACGCTCTGAATGCTGCATGAATGGCCAGCAACTCCCTGTCCCAGATGGTGTAGTTCTGTTCGGACTTGCTGAGCTTCCTGGAGTAAAACGCTCCCGGACGCCAAACCCCCTGCGGGTCTTTCTGCAGCAGGACTGCTCCCACGGCTCTGTCCGAGGCGTCTGTCTCGACCCTCATCGGCCTGCTGGGGTCGACATGCAGCAGCTGCTCTTCCGACGCGAAGAGACGCTTGAGTGCCTGAAAGGACTGCTCCGCCTGCTCTGTCCAGATGAACCTCTTTTTTTTGGAGCTAAGCGTGTCCGTGATGGCCGCTGTCTGCATAGCGAAGCCTTTGATAAACTTGCGATAGAAGTTCGCGAAGCCGACAAACCGTTGGACCTCCTTCCGGTTGCGTGGGCTCTTCCAGTCCAACACCGCTCGAACCTTGGCGCTGTCCATGGCGAGCCCCTTGTCAGACAACTTGTAGCCCAGAAAATCCACCTCCGTCACGTCGAATTGGCACTTCTCCAGCTTGGCGTAGAGCCTATGCTGCTGTAGCCTGCTTAGCACTTCTTTGACGTGTCTGTCATGCTCCTGCTGCGATTCCGAAAAGATCAGGATGTCATCTAAGAAACAGACGCACGTCTTGTAGAGGAGCCCCGCCAACACGTGATGCATGAACGCTTGAAAAACGTGGGAGCCATTTTGCAATCCAAAAGGCATAACTCTATATTCGTAGGTGCCCAGCGGCGTGAACATGGCTGTCTTCCACTCATCCCCTTCCCGCATGTGAATGAGGTTGTATGCCCCTCGCAGGTCTAACTTGGTGAACACGCTGCCCTTCCGTACCTTTGCGAGGAGGTCGTCGATTCAGGGCATGGGGAAGTCCGATGGCTTGGTCACACTGTTTAAGATGCGATAGTCCACCACAAGTCTTTTTTGGGGCGTGTCCCGCTTCTTAACAAAGAATACAGGACTGCCCCCCGCTGCCTTGGACTCCCGGATGAAACCGCGCTCCAAATTATGATCTATGAACTCTTTGAGTTCCTGCAGTTCATCCTCAGACATGGAATACAGCTTCCCTTTAGGCAGCGCCGCCCCCGGCAGCAGGTCAATTTTGCAGTCATATGGTCTGTGGGGGGGTAGCCTGTCTGCCTCCTTCTCGCAGAAAACCTCCAAAAATTCTGCGTACTTGTGGGGAATCGCTTGCAGCGTGCCTAGCAGCAGCTGTGTCTCCTCTTCCTCTCCTTCCTGCCGGGGGACGATGCAGTGTTCAGCACAAAAGGAAGAGCCGAAGGTCAGCTGCCTCTGGTACCAAGCCAGCGTTGGGCTGTGCTTGTCCAGCCAACTCATGCCCAATACAATGGGCGTGTCCGATAGTTGAGTGACGTTGAAGCTGATGATTTCCTTGTGATTCCCAAGGCGCATCACCATTGGTGGCGTCTGCTTCACCACTTGCCCCCCTAGCAGCTCCCTGCCATCCACCGTGACCACCTGCAGGGGCAGCGTGGCCGGCAGCAACTGTATAGCGTGCCGGTCTACAAAGTCTTGCCCTATAAAGTCCGCATTGCTTCCCGAGTCAATGGTGAGCGGCACGTCCATGGTGATTCCATTGGGCAGCTGGAGCGATGCGGTGAGCCTCACTACTGGTTTGGGCGGGAGGGGGTCCATGGGCTGTGAAATCTCCGGGGACTTCTTCACTGACACGTCTGGCTGGGCCCCATTGCCTCTTCCTCCAGCCAGACATCGTCGTTTCCCTGCTGTGGTCCTCCTTGTTGAGTTGCTGCAGTTACCATTGCTGAGGCTGCAGTGTGCTTGTGGAGCCTCCGGGGACACTCTTTCGCCATATGCCCTGGATCCTCGCAGATGTAACACTTCCTGTTCCCTCTAGGAGGCTTCGCTTTCACTGTTGTCGGTGCTAGGGCTCTGGCTGCTGATTGAGCCCTTGCACTTCCAACCTCCATAGGTTCCACTCCTCCTCCTGGCGGAGGCGTGGATTGCGCACGCGCTGCTTCTCTGGGAAGGAAGGAGGAGCCCCTGGCTGGTTCGCGCCCTCCACGCCCCTCGTCCCTGCTCCACGGACGTTCTTCCAGCCGCACCCCCACGGCTAGTGCCCTCTGAACGATCTCCTGCGTGGTCCGGGGTCTCTCCCCCCTCGCAATTTCATCTTTAACAGAGCCGTGCAATCCCTCCCAAAACAGGTCTCTTACAGGAGCCGAATCCCTGTCCCATTCCAGAGCACTGACCAAAGCGAAAAAGCGGGCATGATACTGCCTTACGCTGGCCCTCCCTTGTTTCAGTCCATGTATCTGCTGCCGAGCAAGATCCACGTCAATGCTTGATAAGAAACACCCATCCATCGCTTTAATAAAGGCATCCGCATTTTGGAGCGCCGGATCCTTATCCCTCCACAAATTGCGCAGCCATGCTTTAGCTTCCCCATGCAAATGGGACATGATGAACCCCACTTTCTCTTGCTCATCTCTAAAGTCTTTTTTCAGCAGTTCCAGTGCGCACATTACATCTGCTCTAAAGTTGGGGTACTGCTGCAGGTTCCCATCGAAGTGAGAGACCAGACCGCCTGTTCGTCTCGCCAACCCAATTCCCTCCTGTCTGGGTGTCAGTTGCCCGTGCTTCGTAAGCATGTCCAACCTGACCTGGAGATCCCTGCAGGCGGCAGCTGCCTCCTCCTCTCTCTTCCTGGATGCGAGAGCCTCGGCATTCAGTTGTGACACTGCTTTTCTGAGTTCCTCTATCTGCTGCTCAGCCGTCATGTTGTCTGCCGTTCGTGAGCTAGCTAGTAGGCACCTGCTTCTCTCCTCTCCTCGAGGCTGTAGATGCCCACAATTTAGTGAGACGGAGCTTACTGTCAGAGCTGCTTCAAGATCCTAGCTCACAGAGGATCACGCTAGCCAGCGGTCATTAAGTAAAAGTCTTTATTGAGTTACAGTTTCCATTCCCAAGCTGCTGCGTGCAACTCTACGTCTAATGGCTAGATCGGCGAAGCTCCGTCTGAGTCTCCGCCCCTTGTGCACCAACTTAATATCCTAGCCCTGCTCCACCTTTTCCGCCTGACTGCTCTCCTCTGGGTCCCTCTGCCCCCCGGGGTCTCTTCCTTCTGGGATTCTTCTGACGCCGACCCCCCGGAACTCCCTGTCTCCTTGCGCCGGGCTTTAGGACCTGGCTCCCTTTCCTGGCTGCCTACTGCGTCACTTTCCTGTGCATTTGAACTTGGCGCGCGCGCCCAACCTTCCACTTTCCGTCTGACCATTTCTTCGCTCCCCGATGGAGGTGTGGCCACTCCTGACTCGTGCCCTCCCCCCTGTTGCGAGCTGCCAGCGCTTGATCTCTGGCGCTCCTCCTCTTCCCTGCTCTCTGGCTGTGACGCTGGTCCCGATTTCCAACTGCTCTCCTCTGAGTCCCCTCTGGCTCTATCTTCCTGGGGTGTCCCCCTAGGCTCCCCCCTTGCCCTGACCACTGGTGCTCCTTTCTGTGAATCTTCTGATTCACTGGAAAGACTCGGAGATCTCGGGTCGTCGTCATCACTCATCCTTTCTTCTGCCTCCTCCCCCTCGATCTCTGTTTCCTCCCTTGCCCTTGCCTCTGCTCCTGAACCCCTGACAGTTATAATATCAGCTTAATGCTGCTGTGCATTAAGCAAATGAGGTATGTGGAAACACAACCTTGCACTGAGATGAGGAATGTACCCCCCCCCCCAATATTTATTGGACTATAACTTACATGATTCCTGACCTAACATCTGGCAAGTCACAGGTTTCCCAGCCCTGACCAAACATGCAAGATGTGGGACTTACAAGTGCTAGATCCAACCAATGACGTTTTGCCCAAATTGGTGTTTTTTGGTTGGTTGTTTTTAAAGGCCAGTGGGGTGCTTTATCCATTTTCAGCATGGGCCAACTGTGTTGTTTTTTTACCTTGAAAAGCTAAAAATAACATCCCGAGTGCTGCTTATAGCTAAACACTGTACACTGGCATAGAATTGAGCTATAGATAAATAAAAGCACCAGAAAATACACAATGCACCTCACATATCAAAGTAAAGACTCAAGAAAGAGGCTGCATGCAACATCAGCGGCTATTCATGGCATCCCGAAGGGATGCAGGTGACGCTGTGGTCTAAATCACTGAGCCTCTTGGGCCTGCCAATCAGAAGGTCGACGGTTCGAATCCCTGCGAGGAAGTGAGCTCCCATTGCTCAGTCCCAGCTCCTGCCAACCTAGCAGTTCGAAAGCACGCCAGTGCAAGCAGATAAATTGGGACCGCTGCGGCAGGAAGGTAAGTGGTGTTTCTATGCACTCTGGCTTCCGTCACAGTGTTCCGTTGTGCCAGAAGTGGTTTAGTCATGGTGACCACATGACCCAGAAAGCTGTCTGTTGGCAAACGCCTGAAAAGCGAGCTGAGCACCACAACCCCGTAGTCGCCTTTGGACTTAACCGTCCAGGAGTCCTTTACCTTTCTTTCAACATGGCATCCCTAAATGCTTCTTACAAGAGTCTACTTACCCACGGGACTGCTTCTCCTGGTACGCCCCGCGGAGGACCTTAAGGTCCACAAATGGCAACACTTTGGAGGTCCGAAGTCGCAAGGAGGTTAGATTGGTCTCAACTAGGGCCAGGGCCTTTTCAGTACTGGCCCCAACTTGGTGGAACACTCTGTCACAAAAGACTAGGGCGCCGCAGGGCCTGCAAGACAGAGCTGTTCCGCCTGGCCTTTGGTTTGGACTCAGTCTGATCCTTATGTTTCCCTCCCTTTATGGCTTTGAACTATGGGTTACTATTAAAATGAGGCTGCTTTTCAAACTGTATTTTATCCCGTATTTTAAATTGTTGGGGTTTTCCCCCCCCTCCCCTATGATGTTTTTATTGTGATTTTACCGGTGTTAGCCGCCCTGAGGCCGGCTCTGGCCGGGGTATAAATAAAATTATTTTATTATTTATTTTATTTTATTATTATTCTCTTCCCACCCCTTGTGTGGAGGCTAGATGAGCGTCACATCTCATCTGCATAAAATAAAGTAGTGGCGACCCCTCCTTGCTGTACGCATGAGATGGAGACCCATGTTTACCACACAGTGGTAAAATCCACATCGCCATCTACCACTGACAGACCCACGAGGAGGATACCAAGAGAGAAAAACAGGCTACGGTGACCCTCAGTGCTTAGCTCCAGCCCAGATTGTTGTCCTCCCCACAATCTCGTCTCCCACAACCTGCCCTGTGTGGAGCAACTTGACACCAAAACAGAAGTTAGTTTTCATTGTGGTCTTGCAATTTATTTTCATTGGTGCTTGTACAGGAGGATCTGTATGCTAGAAGACGGGATATAAATACAGTGGACGCTTGTGCTGCGAATGTGATCCGTGCGGGATGCAGATTCGCAACCCAGTGTTCGCAACCCGTGTCTGCGCACGTGCAGGTTGCAATTCAGCGCTCCTGCGCAAAGCACGATTTAGCGCTTCTGCGCATGCACGACCGCCAAAACCCAGAAGTAACCCATTCCAGTACATTTGGCTTTGGGCAGTCCGCAACTCAAAAAAACACAACCTGAAGCGGCTGTAACCCAAGATACGACTGTAATTGCAATATACAAGAAGCCTGTGGGCTGGACTGACTATGAAACCTGAATTCCAACTGGGAGGGATGGAGGTAGGGCCTGGGAAGGGAGTTCGGCCGACGCCCACCCCCTCAAATTTGCCTATTGTTGTTGTTGTTTAGTCGTGTCTGACTCTTCGTGATCCCATGGACCAGAGCACGCCAGGCACCTCTGTCTTCCACTGGCTCCTGCAGTTTGGTCAAACTCATGTTGGTAGCTTCGAGAGCACTGTCCAACCATATCGTCCTCTGTCATCCCCTTCTCCTTGTGCCCTCAATCTTTCCCAACGTCAGGGTCTTTTCCAGGGAGTCTTCTCTTATGAGGTGGCCAAAGTATTGGAGCCTCAGCTTCAGGATCTGTTCTTCCAGTGAGCACTCAGGGCTGATTTCCTTAAGAATAGGTTTGATCTTCTTGCAGTCCATGGGACTCTCAAGAGTCTCCTCCAGCACCACAATTCAAAAGCATCAATTCTTCGGCGATCAGCTTTCTTTATGGTCCAGCTTTCACTACCATACATCACTACTGGGAAAACCATAGCTTTTACTCATATTCTGCTCAAAACTGCCTTTTGCCATGTAAGGAAGACCTACCCACCAACCTCGCTTCCAACGGGTTGAGATCTGAATTCAAAACACATGAATGTGCCACACTATCTCATCTAGTTAAGTAGTTCTCAATAGTCACTGACTTTCCTTGGTGAACTTAAGGATTCACATTAACCACCTGACCGCAGCCTTTGTCAAACATGTTGGGTGCAACAAACCCCAAAGACAACATCTGTTGGTAAAAGACAATGCCAAGCTTTCAGGATTATCAGAGCTCTTCTGCATGGTTTTTGGGGCTGCCAAGTATATATTAACGTTTGTTGATTAATTAAGAGACTACAAGAAATGCTGCTCGTTATTCTGGCAGATTTTTGTCTGTGTAGAAAAATATTTCATGCAACTGCTTAGGGACAGCAAGCATTGCCTTAAAAAGAGGCACACCATTTGTGCAAGAGGAGAATTGACTAGAAACAAAAAGTGTTTCTTCTTTTAGAAAAAGCTTTTTTTCTTTCTTCAAAATTTCCTGAATTGGCGTGAGGTCTTAATAGTTTCCCCTTATGTATCTGCACACATGGAATTAAAAATAGCAAGCAAACACGCAAGGAGTCTCTCATGAATTAAGTGATCTAAGAATTTCAGATCCACACAAAGGAGCAAAACCAACTGTTGGCGTCTTGGAAACAAACATATTTGCTTTATTCATTTGACTGAGCAATCTATGGTGGGAAGAATGGAAACTCGGCAGAAATATAAATCAGTTTCATCTGCAATCACTAGCTCAGCCGTTTTAACCAAACTACGGGGCTAAAAAGAAAACTTTGGGCAGAGTCCTGTGATATGTAAAACTAGTGGGAGTTTTAATACCTATTTCAACAGAAGGTGGGGGGAAAGAGGTTGGATTTGAGCTATGAGCAACAGAAGTAATCAGATTATATTATCATAGTCGTGATTTAATAGATAGAAGATAGGATGCAGCAAAAGGGGAGAAACAACATGGAAAACAGGGTAGGAAGTTGACAAAGATGAAATTGTGTTTCGATTGTATATGTTAAAAGTGTTGAAACTTAATAAAATATCATTGAAGGGGGGAAAAGAGTAGTTTTATTTATCCAACAATGAATACACATTATACGTAGCATTAAACGGTATCATTTGGAGTATTTCTGATATTATCTTTAAACATACACACTCTATTCCCGAATCATCATGGAACCATGAATTCGAAGTGTTGGCATTCTCTCCTAAATTATCTCCTTCTTTTCAATTAGCTTATTATTATTTTAATGGGGGTTCCTCCCTCCCTCCCACAGCTTTTTGGACTTGCTCACATAATTGCCTATATTTTATGTAAATGGAATTGTTACACCGTAAAATGATATACAAATGTGTCTACCACACAAAGTCCAATAAAGAGCCTGAATGAACCCATTATTTACAATGTAACGGCATCTGATAGCAGCCTGGGAAACACAGACCTGACAGATGCTCGCCCATGACAAGGCCTGGAAAAAAATTGAATGAGGAGGGCTCCAATAGACCACAATTAATTGACTTTTAAAATAACTCCTTTTTTCACAGTTCTACTTGGCTGAGCAGGATTCACAAATTGCTGTCTTGAACTTTTTAATGGGACAAAATAGCTGCCAATGAAAGTCTAAATGACATGGACTTTGAATGGGAACCATACAATGACCACACCGTGACATGTTTTTAACTGACATATTGATTATTTGAGAAGTAGCAGTCACTCAATTGAAGACGGAGGAGAAGGGGAGGGGAGGGCTGGGGTGGAAGCAGTGGGTCGGGGTGAGGAGCTATGCGGTTTCTTAAAAAGTTGCACATTCTGCTCACAATGTAGAGGAACAATTTTTTAACTCAGAAAGAAAAAATAGTAAGTGCCCAAAGCAAGGTTCGAACAATTCAGTAAAGTTTCACAGAAAAACTTGCTTGCTTCCAACTTGTGGCTGCATCTCTGGTCCAAAACAGGTAAAGTGGTACCTCTGGTTATGTACTTAATTCGTTCTGGAGGTCTGTTCTTAACCTGAAACTGTTCTTAACCTGAGGTACTTTAGCTAATGGGCTTCCCGCTGCTGCTGCGCCGTCATGCGATTTCTGTTCTCATCCTGAAGCAAAGTTCTTAACCCGAGGTACTATTTCTGGGTTAGCAGAGTCTGTAACCTGAAGCGTATGTAACCTGAAGCGTATGTAACCCAAGATACCACTGGATTTCTGGATGGTCAGCAAACAGATCCTCTCAATGAGGAATTGTGGTCAGTTTTGAAATAGTGCAAATCTATGCCTATGCCTAATAATAATAATAATAATATTTTATTATTTATAACCTGCCCAGCCACCCTGGGCGGTCCCAACAGAGTATCAAAAACACAATCAAACATTAAAAACTTCCCTAAACAGGGCTGCCTTCAGATGTCTTCTAAAAGTCGGGTAGTTGTTTATTTCCTTGACATCTGATGGGAGGGCGTTCCACAGGGTGGGCGTCACTACCAAGAAGGCCCTCTGCCTGGTTCCCTGTAACCTCACTTCTCACAGTGAGGGAACCACCAGAAGGCCCTCAGAGCTGGACCTCAGTGTCCGGGCTGAATGATGGGGGTGGAGATGCTCTTTCAAGTATACAGGACTGAGGCAGTTTAGGGCTTTAAAGGTCAGCACCAACACTTTGAATTCTGCTTGGAAACATACTGGGAGCCAATGTAGGTCTTTCAGGACTGGTGTTACCGTATATGGTCGCAGTGGCCACTCCCAGTCACCAGTCTAGCTGCCGCATTCTGGATTAATTGTAGTTTCCAGGTCACCTTCAAAGGTACCCCCACCTGCAGCACATTGTAGTAGTCCAAGCGGGAGATAACTAGAGCACTGTCAACATTGAGAGGATAAGATCATGCACCAAAGGAAAAAGCACACAAGTGCAGAGAATGCCCCCAATCGGTGAGATAGGTGCATCTCCTAGTGAGATCTGGACCCAAGACTTCCTGGTTCACAGTGTAGGTCAGAGGTCAGCAAATTTTTTCAGCAGGAGGCCAGTCCACTATCCCTCAGACCTTATGGGGGGCCAGACTATATATATATATTTTAAAAAATGAACGAATTTCTATGCCCCACAAATAACTCAGAGATTCATTTTAAATAAAAGCACACATTCTACTCATGTAAAAACACCAGGCAGGCCCCACAAATAACCCAGAGATGCATTTTAAATAAAAGGGCACATTCTACTCATGAAAAAACACGCTGATTCCCGGACCGTCTGTGGGCCAGATTTAGAAGGCAATTGGGCCAGATCCAGCCCCCGGGCCTTAGTTTGCCTACCCATGGTGTAGGTGGATGCTGCAATCCTATGCAAGTTTCACTGGCATTACTTGATGGAGGTCCCGCTGCTTTCAATTAAGATTCCCTACAAGTGAATCAAGTTTTCGGGATTAATGTTAAACCCATGTTCATTCCCCAGCAGAGGCAGCAGGTTGTCTTTTCCAACAATCATCACTCCGCGGTAACGATCATAAAATCAAACTTTATTGAATTTTCACTTAATGAACATCAAGCCAACCTGCAAGACAAAAGCTGTGCAGTCTTGTATACATTGCAACATTACATTTGGCAGAGTCTTGCCTGACACTGTAATGGGCCAATCACAAAGGCAGCCCAGTGGCAAAAAAGGAGGAATGCCAAAAACATTCACTCTCTTATTTTTAACCTCTGCTTCTTAAAAACAACCCACAGACCAACATGGTTCGCAATCTGAACTAGAAGAAACATTAGCTAGATTTTGATTTTTATGTTCTGTTCTTCTATACAAGCTTCCAAGCTTGCTGAAGTTATTTCCCAGTAGTGTTGCAGACAAGATAAGCTTTCATTTCATTTACTACACCGAAAAACTGGGCAGAAATTGGTAGCTTAGATACTAGATTATTATAAGTGAGCCAACCACGTATCCATGTAAACACAGCCACACTGCTAGGCAAACATTGCTTTTCGGTGAAGGGTTTCATCTGGTCTGGGAAAACAACAGCAGAAAATCAAATTGTATCACTGATTATCAAGGCAGAGTTGAAAAATGAGGCTCAGCATCTTTCCACTCAAAACCAATAGGACATAATACGTTTAATTTTTGCTTGACTGGATCCATTAGTATTATTCTACTGCCTGTCTTGCCATAGCACCCCCCAATGGTATTCTAGGCTAGGAAACAAGACTTAACCTAAGAAGAAACAGATTACCTTTCATTTTTATCTCAACAATCAAAAACAGTGATCAACTTTTAGCCAGTGGTCAATATTTGTGCCAGGCAAAAGACTAAAAGTAGTGAGATTCCCAAAGATCATCATCTCAAACCCCATTGCAACATAATCAGAAGATTTCAGCAAAGATCAAAGAAGCTAGATCGTAATGAGAGCAGAAGGGCAGCTGGGCATCAACCAAGTCACTGTAGGAAGCATCCCAAACCACACAAAGTTTGGATAAGGGGAACTGGTTCTACTGCGCTTTATAGCTTGTGGGTTATTTAAACACATGGAAAAGTGTGTCAAGAGCCCATGAGCATTTGTAGGAAGAATACCTAAAGTAAAATACCCAACTCATTTGAGAAAGTAGTCCCCAAGGACACTTCTACAAAAAAAGAAGAAGTTAGTAGGCCTTATGAGAAAAAGGATACACACCCAAAATTCTCTCTATGGAGGGAGATGATGTCCTCAGATCCTACAATACATAGGCATGGATCATTAGGGGGAAATGTGGTCCCAGAGCTCCTGAACACCAAGGTTTTGCTAGGCTGGAGAAGAATAATCAGATCTCTATTCCAGCAATTCTTCCACCCTAGCAATTCTTCCATTACCTCAAGTTTATTATGTATTTTGTTTCAAAGTCACACCACGGCTTAACGCAGTGGTGTTCCCCTTGTCTGCCTCACACCCTACTTTGTTTTCAGCTCATTCATCACTCTTTCCTGGCTTTCTTGAACTTCCTTGGGGTTTTCTGGAAGAGGGCCAACGATCTACTACATTTTCATAAGCTCCACAGAGGGTCTCAGTATCTTGGGCCTCAGATTCCTGGACTATTCTGAAGAAGAGTCGTTTGGTGCAAAAGCCCAGCTAGCAGTAGGGATTCAGAGATGACACTGCTTGGAGTATTTGGAAAGGAATTATTTCCCAACAGTGTGTTATCCCTCGATCCTTTGACTACGGGAAGAAACCCATGGCTTGATTCTTAAACATGTGGGCCAACTTGCCGTGGCACTTTGCTATTATCTCAGGCTTTCTCCAGAGGTCGCAGCTCATGCCTAGCATCGATGCTTCTCAGTTTTCATTTCGCCTCTGCCAGAAGACCCCTGGCATGTGAGGCTTCTAAACTGGAGAGCTTCAAGGCAAGAGATTTGGTCAAAAGCATCTTTGCAAAGTGTGTGTGTTCTGGCCCCAGAAAGGCCAAACGTGTTGCCTACTAGCAACAGTACAAAACACACATTTTCTAAAGACCTTAGCAGTGCCTCCAGCTTGTTCCTCTTTAATAAAGAGTGTTGCAAACTTCTCTTCAATTGCTTATGGTGTGTAACTGTCGGAAAGACACGGCAGCAGGTATCAAATAAAGAAATCTAAGACATAGGAATGCTAAGGATGTTGACTAGAAAATCTTAGTTTTCCAGCTTCTTCAGGTGCTTCCCAGTTTGCTGACTGGCAGATCACACATTAAGTCTGAAACACCCACTAGGAGGGATCACTCAGACACATGATCCATGTTGGGCATGCTGGTTCTTCACACTAGTGATCTTTTAAGTCAAAACACTATCAAAGTCTGCCCTTGGAGAACTGAATGTCCAACAAGAGGAATCAAAATCTCCTCCAACAGTGAAGAGCAGAAAATTCCATCTACCAGACTAGCCTGAAAGATCTCACATTTCACCCACAGCCTCTTCCCAATACCTCAAAAATCAGAAAAAATGCCGCAGCTAAGATTTTCAAGGACCAGGATGAGAAGTGAAGTGCTTTATTCCAAGCGGTCAATGAGACAGAGGGTGTGAAGCATGGACTGCTGCTGGTGATGTCTTGTTGTTGTTCTAAAGGAAGCCGTTCCCCTTCAGCAAGGGTCTCTGACCAGGAAGTGCAACCAAAACACGAGCACTTCCTGTCCAACCTTCCTGTCCTGACATGCTGAATATGGTTCAAAGCCTCCAACAGCATCAGCTCCTTAAGTTCCCATGACTCCAAAGAAACGAATTGAGCTGAGAGGCTTATCTGCATCTTCATAGATGCTACAAGCAATTGAAGGGAGGTGGGTGGGTTCCTTTCATGATATCATGGGTAGTTAGTCTGAAGAGACTGTTTTCACATCCCTCCTCCATGCAGCGATAGGAAACTGATTGCCCCTGCTCTTCTTCAAGAGCAGAATTAGCAATATCGGATACAGGAATGCCCAACCACCTCCACAGTCCTGCGCTGTTCTTGTTTATCAAAACACAACTCCCAATGGACGTTACTGCCCTAAGCATCACAACGGACTATTTCAAAGAGAAATCTGTTTGAAGCCTGATCTGCCTGAGACAGTGAGATTGGGAATGTGCCAGTGCCCATATGGCAAGAACTGAATTCTTCCGGCAGGGACACAGCAGTGGGGATACACCTTAGATATCCTGTGCTCGGAAGTCCTGACAGCGTGTTAGGGATGGAGGCAGAAGCAATGCAAGGCAGGCGTCTGCTCAGACCTGCCCCAGACTTGCATGGAACGCGTGCCAGGAGTTCTGTGTGCCTGAGGAATACAGTCCACCGAAAGCGCAACAGGAAAACACCTCTGAAAGCTTCCTAAGGACACTCTCAGAGAGGCTTCTGCAAGGCAATATTCTTAGTGGATTGTGGCTTTGATTTAGTAGCTCTCAGATTCCCAGAAAGCAAGGTCAAGTTTCAAAAGGGTGAACTTTTACTTTGAAGCCAAGGATTCTGAGAGACAGATAGACAGACAGACAGACAGACACACACACACACAGAGAGAGAGAGAGAGAGAGAGAGAGAGAGAGAGAGAGAGAGACGAGTTAACATTTGGACAGGCCCTATGTGAGCAAAGCAAATGGTGGCGGTTCCGTTCTTCACTTCAGCTGGCACAGCGAGATAGTGGTCCCGCTGGAGAACACCCAGAACGCTGGATAGAGCGCTTCCGTGAACTGCGCCCGGAATTTGTAGAGCAGGATGAGTTTCTCGCCGACGCCGAAGAAAATGACGAAGCCGCCGTCGTAATTCAGCAAGACGCCAATCTTCTTCAGCTTGGTGTTGGGCAGGCATTTCTCGACGTCGTTGTGCCAGGCCGAGATCCTGGAGTTGAACCACTCGATGCACCAGGAGCTGCCGTTACGCCCCAGGCGGCTCTCCGCCCCCTGCCTTGCCATGCTCCCATAGCAGACGCCGACCCCGCAGAAGGTGTTGTGCTCCAGCTCCACTTCCCAGTAATGGATGCCCCGCTTGAAACACTGGAAGGCCACCACCTGGGAGCAGTAGGTGAAGCGCTGAGGGTGGTGGGGGTAATTCTGAGGAGTTTCCGACACGGATATCTTGGTGTTCCTCTCAGAGAGCAGCACTTTCTTGTGGGCGGTGTTGAAATCCAGAGTGAATTTTGTCGCAACTGCGGAGAAGGAAGTTCAGGGGAGAAGTGAGAAGAACGGCCACCTGATATTTTACAGAGCAAGAGGGGAAATTGAGGAAGGTTGGGGAAGAAGAGCACGATAGTCTTTGCTATTAAGAGAATTTCATTTATACAAAGATAGTGTGAGGAAAAAGAAACAAAGTGTGTGAGAACGGGGACGGGACCCATACATTAGTGGCCAAAATTGTGGAAACCTTTTGGGAAATTTCTGAGGTTTCATGGCTTATAACACCACTATTTTTGGAGAAATACCATAAAATTCTACATCAATGGAAATATACAGTGGTACCTCGGGTTAAGTACTTAATTCGTTCCGGAGGTCCGTTCTTAACCTGAAACTGTTCTTAACCTGAAGCACAACTTTAGCTAATGGGGCCTCCTGCTGCCGCCATGCTGCTGGAGCACAATTTCTGTTCTCATCCTGAAGCAAAGTTCTTAACCCGAGGTACTATTTCTGGGTTAGCGGAGTCTGTAACCTGAAGCATCTGTAACCTGAAGCGTATGTAACCCGAGGTACCACTGTAATTTAATGAAGAATGTAATGCAGCAAGGTTTGTTCAGTTATCTGAATTCTGTCAAACATTATAGCCAAATAACCAGAAAAAGGAATTTCCCATACCCATTGAGCCAATCACCCATCTCCTACTACCCTTCTGAGAAATACCCCACCCCACCCTCCCACTATATATAAGGGTCTGGTGACTTTAGAGTATCTGAAGAAGTGTGCATGCACACAAAAGCTTATACCCAGAACAAACTTAGATGGTCTCTAAGGTGCTACTGGACAATTTTTTTTTATTATTTATTTATTCAGAAAAAGGAAGCACAACTTGTTTAGGGTGAATGTAGCCAATGAGCATGAGTGTTTAGAGAGCCAATTAGGTGTTATGAGCCATCAAACCTCGGAAAGACACTTTCCCCAAAAGGTTTCCACAATTTTGGCCACTAGTGTATACTTAAAAAAAAAAAAAACACTGGACCTTTCCAGTCCAAAACAATGTGACAGAATGTTGAGAGCGTGATGGAATTCTGGGAACTAAATTTGCATACACAGAATCAGGTGACTTACATTCCAAAAGCTCTTCTCGGGATTTACTTAAAAAGCTTTCCAGAGTTATCGACGGAATCCCAGCTTGAGGCCTGCTAGAACTTCGTCCTCTCTGGGTGGGACTTTGTGCTGGGGAAGGGAGGGAAATGGAGTCGGGTGATGATTTATTTTTTTACAATACTCACATTTTAAACAACCGTCACCAAAACAGGGCAACTTAATTTCTGCAAGGTTTCATTCAACTCTACCACACAGGTTGCACAAACAGAATCTTACAGCCAAATTCATTCAAAAGTTAAGTCGCCTTGATTCTGAAGGGTCTTTTCGTCATACAACTGGGTTTAAGATTGCACGCTATTCCAGGAACAGCTGTTGAACTGGAAAGCAGGAAACTTTGATAATCTTAGGGAAGTTTTTAATGTTTGATGTTTTATCACTTTTTTATTATTATTAATATTCTGTTGGGAGCCACCGAGTGGCTGAGGAAACCCAGCCAAATGGGCGGGGTATAAATTTTTTATTTTTATTATTTTTATTATTTTTATTATTATTATTATTATTATTATTATTATTATTATTATTATTATTATTATTATTATCAAGAGCCAGGAGCCGCTGAACACCATGTAACCCAGGTGAGGAAAAGACCAAGGTCCTTTTTCAATCACTTAAAACACTTCCATTCCCTGGTCCTTGTGTTCAGTAACACTTCAGAGCTCCTTTAAAACATCCTTATTTTCCCTACACCTCCGAGTCTTCTAGGAGAAAGGTGGGCAGAAAGAAGATCAGAATTTACTGGAAGATCTCTCCCGAGTTTTGCAGTAGATCTGTTTCCTAACATTTAGACGCTCCTCAGGCTGAACCCTCTTGTCCAAGGCAAGACGAAACAGTTAACTTTCAGAAGAAGAAAGCCGAGTCTTCATCTGTTTTACAAAAATGCTTTTGCTTGGAAAGGCAGTACATAATGCAAGCAAATGGATCTTGGCTCCATTTCGTTCACTGCCCATGGTAGCATAGCCAGGATGCTTTCCTAGCAATCAATTTACGCAGACTCTCAAGTCTGCTTCACCTGACCGCTACGTGCCTCTAATACTCCCTCTGGTGGCTTGATCACATTTGAAATATGATTTGGTTCGCAGAAACTTTAGTAGGAGTTAACATGAGAAACATTTATTCATTTGCCAGGTTTCTAACCAACCACAAACAACTTACAGCAAAACAATGATATAATTTAAAATCAATACAGTCGTACCTTGGAAGTCGAACGGAATCCGTTCCGGAAGTCCGTTCAACTTCCAAAACATTCGGAAACCAAAGCGTGGCTTCTGATTGGCCACCCGAAGTTCCTGCAGCCAATCAGAAGCCTCGGAAGCCCCATCAGACGTTTGGGTTCCAAAAGAACGTTCGAAAACCGCAACAGTCACTTCCGGGATTGTGGCATTTGAGGGCCAAAACATTCTAGTACCAAGGCATTCAGAATCCAGGGTATGACTGTAGAGAGTTTAGAACGTAGAATTAGCTTACAACCCTCCGAACTGTAGAATTCCTTTCCCACAGAAGTGCAACCGTCATCCTCATTGTACAACTTTTTGTCAGATACTGAAGATGCACCGCTTTACCAGCTGAGATATATGCTTAGGACGTTGTTAGCTTAGAACCACATATACAGGATGTTGGCAGGGATACTTTATGGATAGAGCCATGAGTCAAGGTGCCCCACACATCTAGGTAAATGTGTGAAGAGCACTCTTGTGACACCAGGCTCAAAAGACAGGTCAGCTATTCCTCAACTTTTAAGCAAGGCAATGCAATTTTTGCAAGAGTGAACTTACATCGTTTAGCAGGTCGCCTTCTCTGCTCTGAAAAAAAAGGAAAAATGAAACAGTTGTGGTTACTAGGGAACATAATGAAACAATATATTTTTTAAAAAAGCAACCTCAGCGTATGCTAAGAATGGAGCACCTGTGCCTTGCAACTAGAGGTTTGCCATCTGGAAGAGTCACTGAAACTTATTTTCATTCAAGAGTTGAATTTCTCCAGCTGAAGTCCAGTCTACCTCCGACATCCCATTCTGCAGCAGGTTTAAGGCAGGCCCCAAACAAATCTAACCGTTTTCTTTTCCACTCTAAAATGTAAACTTCTTGTTCTTTTGGCAGCCCCCTCCATGTTTTTATTGAACCATGTTCCATTCTGCCATCTTCCTCAGTCTCTCCTGGTTATCTAAATTTATCTGCCTTTGATCATCCATTTTTCTACATTAAAAAAAGGAAAAACCTCTTCAAACTTCACACTCGTTATAAGCTACCATGTGTTACCTTGCGGGTGGTATTCTTCAAAAGAAATGCCAGTGAACTTGTGACTTGATTCTGGTGATTTGGCTAATAATAGGTTGGGGGGGGGGGACTGGGCAGTCGGCAGGGCAGGTGTTCCGCCAACAACACAGGAAGCACAACAAAAAGGAAAAGGGAGTGATGCAACATGACACCCATTGCTGATGCTCGCAAAGGACTCGTGCACAGGGAAGTTTTTAATGTCTAATGTTTTATTGTGTTTTAACATTCTGTCGGGAGCCGCCCAGAGTGGCTGGGACAACCCATAATAATAATAATAATAATAATAATAATAATAATAATAATAATAATAATAATTTATTATTTGTACCCTGCCCATCTGGCTGGGTTTCCCCAGCCACTCTGGGCGGGTTCCATAGAAACCAAAAAAACACTAAAATATCATACATTAAAAACTTCCCTGAACCCAGTCAAATGGCGGCATATAAATGAATAATAATAATAATACCGTGGTACCTCGGGTTAAGTATTTAATTCGTTCCGGAGGTCCGTTCTTAACCTGAAACTGTTCTTAACCTGAAGCACCGCTTTAGCTAATGGGGCCTCCTGCTGCCGCCACGCCGCCGGAGCATGATTTCTGTTCTTATCCTGAAGCAAAGTTCTTAACCCGAGGTACTATTTCTGAGTTAGCGGAGTCTGTAACCTGAAGCGTATGTAACCTGAAGCGTATGTAACCCGAGGTACCACTGCATTACATATAGTAATAAATTATTATTATTATTTTTAATGGACATCTGAAGGCAGCCCTGCTTAGGGAAGTTTTTTAATGTATTTTTAATCTCCTGTTGATAGCCTCCCAGAGTGGCTGGGGAAACCCAGCCAGACGGGCGAGGTATAAGTACAGTGGTACCTTGGGTTACATACGCTTCAGGTTACAGACTCCGGTAACCCAGAAATAGTACCTTGGGTTAAGAACTTTGCTTCAGGATGAGAACAGAAATTGTGCTCTGGCAGCGCGGCGGCAGCTGGAGGCCCCATTAGCTAAAGCGGTGCTTCAGGTAATGAACAGTTTCAGGTTAAGAACAGACCTCCGGAACGAATTAAGTACTTAACCCGAGGTACCGATGTAATAACTTATAAACTGTTGTTTTTATAGCCTTGTTTTTAATCAGAAAAGAAGCGGCAGAGCTTACAGCAGCAGACACATACTTCATTTTGGAAAGAATCTTCCTTCTTAAAAGCAAGCAGAGTTGGGGAAGAAATTGCATGCTATTCAACAGTATCATCGTGAAAAATGGGCGGGGAAAGGAGCCCGCCAATCAATCTTCAGTAACCTCACGCCTTATTTACTGCAGTAACCAGGTATGCTTTTTTTCTGAGCAAACATAATGGGTGGAGGCAGCGAATGTCAAACAAAGGGCAAATCCCAGGTCATCACCTGGGAAATAAGGCGTGCTGCACACAAGGAAACAACGGGGCCACAATCACCGTTGGACTTTGGCAACCGAAACGCCCTTTTACCATCAGGTATGCAGAACAGCACAAGAGATGCTGCCTGCGCCAAGGAGCTTACCGTATTTTTCGCACCATAGGACGCACAGGACAATAGGACGCACTTTGTTTTAGAGGGGGGAGAACAAGAAAAAAAAATCTCCCCCTCTCTGCCCAGCGCCCCTTCAGTGAAGCGGCAGGAGGCGCTGCATAGAGAGGGGGAGAACTTTCCCCCTCTTGTTTTCCCGCTCTAAAACAAGGTGCCGTTTAAGGTGCGTTCAGGCGGCTACCTTGAAAGCCTGGAGAGCGAGAGGGATCGGTGTGCACTGACCCCTCTCGCTCTCCAGACTTCAGGTTCCTTTCGACCTGCTCTTTGGGGCTGGCGGGGGGAAGCCCACCACCAGCCCCAAAGAGCAGGTCAGGGAGCAGCGGAAAGGCGCAGCGGAGAGGCTCCTGCCATAGCCGCGCGTCACCTCTCCAGCCGGGAGAGGGTCGCGGGGCTATGGCGTCTTCGCTCCATAGGACGCACACACATTTCCCCTTCATTTTTGAAGGGGAAAAAGTGCGTCCTATAGAGCGAAAAATACGGTATATTTATAACAGCACCGCCTAGAGGAAGCTAGGGAGAAGAGGGGGAGCAGTAACGTAAGAGGGTCTCTTGATGAAAAATTCCTTGAGGACTCGAGACATATTTAAAGAGTTCCCTACAGCGAGAAAAGGGAAGCGGGTGGCGCTGTGGGTTAAACCACAGAGCCTAGGGCTTGCCAATCAGAAGGTCGGCGGTTCGAATCCCCACCACGGGGTGAGCTCCAGTTGCTTGGTCCCAGCTCCTGCCAACATAGCAGTTCAAAATCACATCAAAGTGCAAGTAGATAAACAGGTACTGCTCCAGCGGGAAGGTAAACGGCGTTTCCGTGCGCTGCTCTGGTTCACCAGAAGCAGCTTAGTCATGCTGGCCACATGACCCGGAAGCTGTACGCTGGCTCCCTCGGCCTGGAAAGCGAGATGAGTGCCGCAACCCCAGAGTCAGCTACGACTAGACCTAATGGTCAGGGGTCCCTTTACCCTTTACCTTTACAGCGAGAAAAACAGATGCGAGTAGGATTTGAAATACAGTGTTACCTTGGTTTTCAAACAGAACACATTCAGGAGCCGTTCAGAAACCAAAGCGCGGCTTCCAATTGGCTGCAGGAGCGTCCTGCAGCCAATCAGAAGCCGCGCCAGAGGTTTGGCTTCCAAAAATCGTTCGAAAACCAGAACACTCACTTCTGGGTTTCGATCGTTCGAGAGCCGACCTGATCGGGAGCCAAGGCATTCGGCTTCGAAGGTACGACTGTATGAATTATTAAGGTAAGCGGATGTCTTGAATTCTATAGGTGAAATGTGCACCATTTAAAGGTAAAGAATATGAAAATTGTGGAAAGGGAAGATGGGAAATCAATGGGAAAAGAAGCATGTGGTTTATGTTAAAATTTGTAAAGTTTTTGGGTGAAAAATCAATAAGATTTTTTAAAAAATAACATGGAGAGTCTCAAGCACTGCTTGGGCAGAGAGGGAGTGGCGTATTCAAATCTAGGGACATTTCCAGAGTTAGACTTGCAACAAACAGGCTTTAAAGTGAAATGCTAGGGTTCTAGCAACAAGGTAAAATTTAAGATTAAACCAACAACAGATAAATTAATGGGCCATGAATTTGCTGAACCAATTTTTAAAAGGGATACAAGAACGGGGGACGTGAGGAAGTCAGGAAAATATGTGAATTTAAGATGTAAAATTAAGAAAGAGGGAATTTTTGTGTTTTTCCTATATGTGCTTTTTTCTTTTTATTATTAGTTTTTAATGTATGTATTTTTGCATTTTGTATCTTTGTGCTTAATGTTTGTATTGTTGTATTTTGTAGTATGTACTTTGTGTCTTTATATTCTTATTGTCTTTGTCTTTGTATTTTTTCTTTTATACTTTGCATTGTTAAAATCTAATAAAAAACTTTATAAAATAAATAAGTAAATAAATAAAGTGTGCAGGCCCTCTGCCGTTATCTTAGAATCCAAAATCTGCAGTGGCTGGGGCAACCCAGCCAGATGAGCGAAGTATTATTATTATTATTTCCAAAATGATTCGTTGTTATTGTTCCACCTTTCCCCCAAGGAGCTCAAGGGGGCATACACAAATCTCTCCCATTTAATCCTCCCAACAACCTTGCAAAGTAGGTGAGGCCAAGAACGTCTAGCCTGCCCAAGGTTATTCTATGAATTTCACATCAGAGTGAGGGTTTGAATTTGGCTCCTTCTAATCCAGTGTCCTCTGGGACGCGGGTGGCGCTGTGGGTTAAACCACAGAGCCTAGGACTTGCCGATCAGAAGGTCGGCGGTTCGAATCCCCGTGACGGGGTGAGCTCCGGTTGCTCGGTCCCTTCTCCTGCCAACCAAGCAGTTTGAAAGCACGTCAAAATGCAAGTAGATAAATAGGTACCACTCTGGCGGGAAGGTAAACGCCGTTTCCGTGTGCTGCTCTGGTTCGCCAGAAGTGGCTTAGTCATGCTGGCCACATGACCCGGAAGCTGTATGCCGGCTCCCTTGGCCAATAAAGCGAGATGAGCGCCCCAACCCCAGAGTCGGCCACGGCCAACAATTATAGCTGTCTGCCCAAAGACAATAAATATCCACCTTCTCAAAGATTAGCAACTTAGGCTGCGTATGTAAGAAAACTTGGGAGGAGCCCCTGGCTTCCTGTAACCTCTTATCTCAATAGCTCTGCTTGCTCACACAAGAGGAGAAAGAGAGCGAGAGGCTCTGGAAATTATCAATAGTAATTTGTGTCCTCAACACTCACTAGTGGCAGCAGCAGCAGCAGCAGCAGCAGCATCTTCTTCTGTCTTCTTCTCCTGTGAAGATGTTGATGGAGGGTCATCTCTCTTTGGTGCACCTTTGAAAAGAAAACACCAGTTAGAAGGGTGGTGATACTGGTCTTCTGCAGCAAGCAAGAATCTTGCTGCATATCTTAAAAGACAGCCAGGCAAAAGGAGGAATGGGCATGTGCATGACTGGAAGCGATGAGTCTGTCGTAGGACCTTCCACCCACTTAGCAACCAAGGCTGGAGTTAAGACGTGTCTTTGCTACTGCAAAAAGAATTTAGCAAGCAGCAGGGGGGGTCACATGCATTTTCACTTACTAGATGCAGCAATTTCCCCCCCTGGCTGCACAAAAGGCTTCGGTTTCCACTGTGCGGCTCCTGAAAGTAAAGTATATGCGTGCATGTATGGACATGCACAGTTTCTCACGATGTGCTTTGCCCTGGTTTCCCCCTGGGAACAACACCACAGGTGTACACATCTGGTGGTATGGTTTGGATCTGTAGCCTAAAGTTATTTGGCAAACAGTTCCAAATTTGTTCCTAGGCGATGTGCCGACATAATTATTCCTGGTGGACGGATAGCTCAGTTGGTTAGAATAAGCTAGCCAGAATCGCCACTGCAACGGGGACACTATTTGTAAACCCATTTTACAGAGAGAGGTGTGAGGCCAGCAGACTGGACCAAGGGATTCAAATAGCATTCGAAATTTGCCAGGCGCATTTTGTACCTGGCTATCAGACACATGTAACCAAGGGAAGATGCCTGGGTGCCAGGATAGCGCCTGACGTCTCCCCCACCTGCAGGTACATGCCTGGGGATCCATGGATCTTGACCGTTTTCACACACTAGCAACACATCCTGTAGAATTCTATCTGTTGTATTTTACCTGCACAATCATTATGAATTTCAGGAACCAAAAAGTTGTACTGCAAAATACGACTTTTGAGCTGGCTGCCCCAAAATGGCAACTAGGCATTCTGTTTTGGCGACTGAAGCCCTGGTTTAAGGAGCTTTTGGCACCTAACTTACCCTATTTTTCGCTCTATAGGACGCACTTTTTCACTCCAAAAATTAAGGAGAAATGTGTGTGCATCCTATAGAGCGAATGCAGCCTTTGAGCTGCTCCCTGATCTGGTCTTTGAGGCTGGCGGTGGAGGAAAGCAGCGCTTCCCCCCACTGCCAGCCTCACAAGGTCGGGGGACAGCGGCAAGGCTCCGTGCAGCCTTTGCGCTGCTCCCCGACCTGGTCTTTAGGGCTGGCGGTGTGGAAAGCAGCGCTTCCCCCCGCCAGCTCCAAAGAGCAGGTCGAAAGGAACCTGAAGCCTCCGGAGCCCAGTGGGAACTCCTGCCACATTCCAGAGGCTTCGGGTTGCCTTCACTGAAGCCTGGAGAGCGAGAGGGGTCAGTGCGCACCGACCCCTCTCGCTCTCCAGGCTTCCAAGGTAGCCGCCTGAGGCTTTGGGTGAATGCACCTTGAACGCACCTTGTTTTAGAGGGGGAGAACAAGAAAAATTTTTTTTTCCCCTGTTCTCCCCCTCCTATGGTCCGGTGCGTCCTATAGAGCGAAAAATACAGTATATATATCTGTGTTTCTAACCTAGGTCTCCTCACTCCAAGTCAGTTACTATGCAGAATTTACAAATCAATCGGGCTCCCACCTTCACCCATATTCACATTAATACCTAATGGGTAATTAAGAAAAGCATGGTTTTCTGTTGTTATAAGCAGTAGTTCGAGAGACCCTGGACCTGTGATTCTCATATATCAAAACCATTTAGTCTTTAAAACTTTAATACAGTGTGCACTGAGATACAATAAGCAAAAGACACATGCTAGTAAACAAAACAGGCCAAGTACAGTGGTACCTCAGTTTAAGTACTTAATTCATTCCGGAGGTCCGTTCTTAACCTGAAACTGTTCTTAACCTGAAGCACCACTTTAGCTAATGGGTCCTCCTGCTGCCGCCGCGCTGCCAGAGCACGATTTCTGTTCTCACCCTGAAGCAAAGTTCTTAACCTGAGGTACTATTTCTGGGATAGCGGAGTCTGTAACCTGAAGCGTATGTAACCCGAGGTACCACTGTACCTTCTTTTTTCTTCTCCTGGGGTTGAGCCAAGAACTGTTTCACGTTTTCTTTGAGGCCAAAGGCTTTTTGATAAACGGTGTGTATCAAGTTTTGATCCAGTTCTAGTTTAGGTATGAAGACATCTTTGATGGGTAACTGCCGGAGTTTTGCTGCCTTCTGAAATAAAAGTGGATGATCTTGTGAGGATTTCTGCTCTTACACACTGTCACTCGTCCTTCCTGTCTGGACACGGGTGGCGCTGTGGTCTAAACCACTGAGCCTCTTGGGGTTACCGATCAGAAGGTCAGTGGTTCAAATCCCCACGACAGGGTGAGCTGCCATTGCTCTGTCCCAGATCCTGCCAACCTAGCAGTTCTAAAGCACACCAGCGCAAGTAGATAAATAGGTACCACTGTGGCAGGAAGGCAAACGGCATTTCCGTGCGCTCTGGCTTCTGTCACGGTGTCCCATTGGACCAGAAGCAGTTTATTCATGCTGGCCACATGACCCGGAAAGCTGTCTGTGGACAAACGCTGACTCCCTCAGCCTGAAAGCGAGATGAGTGCCGCAACCCCATAGTCGCCTTTGACTGGACTTAACCGTCCAGGGCTCCTTTACCTTTTTACCTTTGTCTAGAAGGGAGTTATCATCTCATACTGCCCTCTGGAGCAGCAGTCGTAGGAAGCTGCTGTCATGCAGTGTTTGCGCAGATGAAAAATATAGTGGCACCCAAGCCTAGGCTGCCCTAGGAAATCAGTTCAGGACCGAACAGAGTTCAGGGCAGTGCCGGATTTATGCATAAGCTAAACAAGCTATAGCTTAGGGCCCCACTCTATCGGGGCCCCCCAAAAAAATTAAAGGGAAAAAAACTGGACATACATTTCCAAAATATAAGATAAATAACAAATAATATAAAACCTATATACAGCAACAGTGTTGTGTATTGACCTATAAGGTCCATAAATTGCCATATAGCATATATTCAACACAAAAAACAGTTGACAAAGGACAGCTGGACATATAAAGGGCCCCATTACCTTCAGTAGCTTGTGGCCTCATCAAACCTAAATCTGGCTCTGGTTCAGGGAAACAGAGGTTTACCTTTAAGAATGTGATGTCGTCATCCTCTGTCAAGGTCACTTCAATTTGGTCTCTCGCTCCCTGGATTTCGGTTTTCTTCTTACCCAGCACTTTATAGACATATTCGTATTTATCTTGGACTCTTTTCTCCTCCGCTAGGACTTTCTTCACAGCTTCTTTTTCTTCCTCTTCAATTAAAGCAATAATTTCCAGGAATTCTGCCTTCAGCAGGTCCAACTTCCGATTAGCTGTATCCTGAAGAGACAAAAAAAAAAAAAAAAAGCATTTGGAAATAAGAGTTGAGAAAGTGATAATGGGTAATTAGGCCAAATGAGAACTCTACATGATCAGTACTGAATAAGCTTAATGTTGTCAGATTTTTATATGGCAAAAAGGTGGGGGATCACGAAGAAGAAAGCTGGAGCCTCAGGTGAATGTTGAACACAGCTTTCTGAAATGTTTTAGTTCTATAAATCATCTAATATGTCAACACAAATAGAAGTTATTAATACTGCAGTAGTTGTATAAGGGATTATTATTTTGACCAGAATGTAATTGAAATTAGTAAGATTTTGGAACGCAGAAATAAAGAAAATAATCAAACCATCAATTCTAGCATGCGGGAGGCCACGTAAATTATGTAATTTGGTATTTGAACAACTGGTATTAGTAACTGTATTATGATTTGGTCTTGTTATAATGAGGCTATTATTGGATTGAAACTGAAAATTAATAAAAATTATTATTTAAAAAATGAAATGTTTTATTCACTAAGACCTTAGCATGCGTTTTAAAATAGGCATTTTTATTTTTTTTAAAAAAAACAAATTTAATAAACTGCATATTCTCTGTCTACTCCCCACTCAAGAGGACATGTACCTATTTGCTTGGAAAAGAGTTACCTGTACAAATAGGGAGAGACTTCTAAGGTACAGGAAAAAATTGGAAATGAGAAAGAAAACTTTAAAAAAACAAACCCAAAAGGGATTGACAAATAACCGTGAGCTTCCAGGATGTATGAAATGTTGTGGTGTCAGTTAAGAAGGGAAATGGTAGATGAAATCGGAGGTGGAGGGTGGGGCTGTGGGGAACGGAGAGAAGGAATGGGTCTACTCAAGTCGCCAGCATAGTTACAGGAAGTACTAAGGCAGGCATAGGCAAACTCAGCCCTCCAGATGTTTTGGGACTACAACTCCCATCATCCCTGACCACTGGTCCTGTTAGATAGGGATGATGGGAGTTGTAGTCCCAAAACATCTGGAAGGCCAAGTTTGCCTATGCCTCTACTAAGGGATGGGCAGAGATGTATGCTGCAAGATTAAATGAAAGACTGCCCCTTGCTGCACTACATAGGGGTGTTTCAGGAGGAAATGAAAGCAGGACCCCTTTGCTACCCTCCAGAGGTAGCATACAACCTGCTCTAAAGGTAAAGGGACCCCTGATCGTTAGGTCCAGTCGTGGACGACTCTGGGGTTGCGGCGCTCATCTCACTTTATTGGCCAAGGGAACCAACGTACGGCTTCTGGGTCATGTGGCCAGCATGAGTAAGCCGCTTCTGGCGAACCAGAGCAGTGCATGGAAACACCGTTTACCTTCCCGCTGGAGTGGTACCTATTTATCTACTTGCACTTTGGCGTGCTTTCAAACTGCTAGGTGGGCAGGAGCTGGGACCAAACAACAGGAGCTCACCCCGTCATGGAGATTCGAACCACCGACCTTCTGATCAGCAAGTCCTAGGCTCAGTGGTTTAGACCACAGCGCCACCAGCATCCCTTACAACCTGCTCTACAGGTATAATAAAATGGTCAGGTTCTAAATACCAAAAGGCAGCTTCCAAACCTGAGCCCTATTTGGAGACACAACAACCTTTTGTTGCATGTTGTGCCTTAAAAAGAAACACTCTGTAAATAAGATTTAATGGGTGTAACACTGGATTACTGAATGATTTAGTTCATGTTGTAAAATATGCAGGGATGTACGGAATGCAAATTGAACCATGGAAAGAGAAGAAGGGAAGTCATTCATTTAAGGTTGTTTAAATGAATATTCTGAAATGTAATTTAGAAAATTTAATAATAATTATAATACACACGCGCGCACACACAGAGCGCTTTTTTCTGGGGGGGACGCAGGGATACGCATACCCCTAAACATTTTGTGGATCTAAGTTTGGCCTCACTGAGGGGCAGTCTTTCAATACGAGTAGGAAAATGAATCTGCTTCATCACGTTTGTGAGCTGTTTCCAGGGATAATAGAAAATATCTATTGCCACCAGCAGTGTAAGACTGTGGTACGGCAGGCTGATGTTAACCAGCTGGCCACCAGCTGACAGAAGCTCACATCCGCCATCTTGGTCTTCCCTTTCAACTCAAGGAGGGTCGCTTGTGGTGCACAAATCTCCCGCCCCTCTCATCAAAAGCAAGCTGTGAAAACACGAATCATTTCTTACACTGGTTTGCTTCTGTTGCACTCGCACTTGGTCCAAGGACTGCAACGCCTTCTCGTTCAGAGCATAGAGTTCCGTTAGTCTCTGCTTCAGTTGGGACTGTAAGAGAATAAAAGAGGCTCCGCTTTAAGAGTACAGATCAGCTATCGACATCCACAGACACGTCGTTCCTGCTCTAGAGCAAAAAAGAGGAACCCGCTTCCCTCCGGATATTAACACACTGCAACTCCTATACTTCCTGACCATTCCTGACTAAGGTTGGGCAATACCTGTTTTTTAAAGTTGTGGTATATCAACAGCTAAATGTTGGAATATACGAGTACAGTGGTCGTATGGAATCTGTTCCGGAAGTCCGTTCAACTTCCCAAACGTTTGGAAACCAAAGCACGGCTTCCGATTGGCTACAGGAAGCTCCTGCAGCCAATCGGAAGCCCCGTCGGACGTTCGGGTTCCAAAGAACGTTTGCAAACTGGAACAGTCACTTCCGGGTTTGCGGCGTTCAGAAGCCAAAATGTCCGAATGCCAAGGCGTTTGACAACCAAGGTACAACTGTATATTGCAATGTCTGAAATAACGGGGGGGGGGGGCTATGTAGAGGCATTGGCTGGCTTCACAGTTTTCCTCACATTGTGATTTTTGAATAGCAGACTTCCCTCCTCCACCAGCCCAGTTGTCTCTCCTCTTCACCCAGCATAGAAACTATAACTTCACAAGGCTAGGCTCCGGGGAGGGTGCCGTGATAAAAATGCAACAGCCGCATGCCCTTTGAGCCCAGTCCCTGGGCATAGCCAGGGGGCAGGAGGGCCAGCTGTCCCCACCAATAAAGCAAATAAATAGAAATACTTGACTAAAGGTAGAAATTGTAGAAAGATTTTGAGCACTTGGGGTCAAAAGAAATGAAATGTTGTTGAGACAGTTCATTCTGAATCTGCTGGACAGAGCCAGACAGTGGATGACCAGCGGGTGTCCTGCCCTCCAACATAAATCCTAGCTATGTCCATGGATCGAAGGGTACACAGCGTGCTTCTCTCACTGCCCTCCTTGAGCAGCTTTGCAAGGCTTCGCAAAGCAGCTCAGGGCTGGTGCTGTTCTCGTTTGGTTGAGAGCTGGCTTGGCACATGGTGGGCTCCTTTCGCCCACTGCGTCCCCTTCCCGGACGCCATGAACACATGCTCTGCTGCCAAGCCATAGTGCTCTGCCCCTCCTCAACCAGCCTGCTCACTTGCCTCTGTGCCTACCAGGCGACTGCCTAACTGCAAGGCCGCATGAGTTACATTTGCGACACAAACCAGCCTTTCCCTGGCCACACGCCTTCCAAATTTAGATGACAATCTCCATGTCGCCCCTCTGACCATTCGCTGTGCTGGCCAGGGCTGACAGGATTTGGGAATCCAATACAGTCGTACCTTGGATCTCAAACGCCTTGGCTCCCGAACGATCAAAACCCGGAAGTGACTGTTCCGGTTTTCGAGCGTTCTTTTGGAAGCCGAACGTCCGACAGGGCTTCCGATTGGCTGCAGGAGTTCCCTGCAGCCAATCAGACGCCGCGCTTTGGTTTCCGAATGTTTTGAAGTCGAACGGACTTCCGGAACGGATTCCATTTGATTTCCAAGGTGCGGCTGTACACCTGGACGGCGCCAGAAGCCGGCCAAGGCCCCGTCTCACCTCCTTCTCGTCCTTGGCCTCTTGCAAGGGGACGGTGGCGCACGCCTTGTGCGTGACCAAGCAAAAACAGCAGATGCAGCTGTTGTGCTCCTTGCAGTAGAACTCCAGGAGCTTCTGGTGGGTTTGGCACTTCCGGCGCTGGAGGTCCTTCACCGGCGGCACCAGCTGGTGGCCCTTGAAGGCGGGGCTCTCCAGGTGCGGCCGCAGGTGCTCCGGGCAGAAGGAAGCCATGCAGGTGAGGCAGGTTTTGTCAGCCACCTTCTCCAGGCAACTGTCACAGGCCACCGAAGAGCGGCTGCTGGTGGTGGTGGTGGTGGTTTTGGTGGTGGCATCTCCAAGGCCTTTCTTCTTCTCGGCGGGCTCGCCTTGGGCGCTCTGGAACTGCTCCACCACCCTGCAGAGGACCGTGTTTTTCTTCAGCTCGGGGCGACTGTCGAAGGAGCTCCTGCACTGAGGACAGCAGAAGTTCCGCAGCAAGCCCGACCAGGTCATCTCCAGGCAAGGCAGGCAGAAGTTGTGGCCGCACGGGGTGGTCACGGGGCTCTCGAAGACGCACAGGCAGATGGAGCAGGTCAGCTCCTCTTCCAAGCCCACCAGGGAAGGGGCCGAGGGCGCGCGCAGCAGCTGAGCCATGGCTGGGGCGCGCGAGAGGAACGGAGACAGAAGCGGACCCCGCCGTCCAACCCGCCCGTAGCAGCAACTGGCAGCGTTTGCAAAGTGGAAAGCGAAACTTAAAGAGACCTAGCGCCTTGCCCTCTTTCCAGGAAATCACGTGGCCCCCCCGCCCGGAGAGCCGCAGGGCGGGGGCGCGCCTGGACGGGGCGGGGCGCCGGCGCGTGCTCGCGTCTCGCTCTTCTCCCCTTCGCCGCTTAAGGAAAAGCACGGGAGACGTCTTTGCATTTCGCCCTATGCTCGTCCCCGGGCAATTCCTGCGCGGCGGCGGGGCGGGGGGGGAGGGGTGCGGGGTTGGGAATGAGGTGTCACCGCTTGCTCGCGAGTAAGCCCAGCCGATCTCAGACGAAAGGGAGCTCCTTTGCATGCAGGATTTTTTTGCTGGGGGGGGGAGGGACAGGCTTTATATTAGAGGGGGCAGAACCTCAGCTAGTCAGGGGCGTCGCCAGGGAGGGGCAGCTACCCTCCCCCCAAATCAATAAAAATACATAGCTCCTTGAGGTTCTGCCCCCCCAAGGCTTGCCCCCCCTAAGAAAAATCTTGGGGAGGGCAGGCTTTATGTTAGAGGGGGCACAACCTCAGCTAGTCGGGCATAGCCAAGGGGAGGCAGGGAGGGGCAGCTGCTCCCCCCCCCAAAAAAAAATCCTGGCTATGTCCACACAGTTAGTTGAGGGTTTTTATTGATTGGTGGGCAGCTGCCTCTCTGCCACGCCCCCTTGGCAATGCCCATGTTTGGATGCTTGCTTGCTTTAGGAGTGAACTGCAGTCCATGCACACCGTTTCTGTGCAAAGGTTTGCTCGGAAGTGTAACGGGGCCAGGGGGGTTGCCAACTTGAATAAAATATTGTGGGGGGGGGCAAGTAAACCCCGCCACGCATAATCGATAACATGACAGGGCGCACACATGCACACCCACACTATTTGAATTGCAATGGGGGGGGCACAGACCCCTTAAATATTTTAGGGGGTGGGCGAAGGGACCTCTGCACCGTAGGAGTTGGCTCCTATAAACAAGACTTTATTCCCAGGGAAGGGTCCGTCAGGATGGCGATCAAGTGCTTCATGTCCCGAAAACATCCATGCTGGACAAATGGAGGTTGCTGAAGGGGTGTGTACATTTCTTGTTGCTTGGTTGTCGTCCTAACGGGATGACACGCATGTGTGAACAGAGCCTGACCACTGGATAGCGTTTACAGTGGCACCTTGGTTTACAGACGCTTCAGGTTACAGACTCCGCTAACCCAGAAATAGTACCTCGGGTTAAGAACTTTGCTTCAGGATGAGAACAGAAATCGTGCAGCACCAGCGTGGCAGCAGCAGGAGGCCCCATTAGCTAAAGTGGTGCTTCAGGTTAAGAACAGTTTCAGGTTAAGAATGGACCTCCGGAACGAATTAAGTTTTTAACCCAAGGTACCACTGTATATAAAAGGGACGCGGGTGGCGCTGTGGGTTAAACCACAGAGCCTAGGACTTGCCAATAAGAAGGTTGGCGGTTCAAATCCCCACGACAGGGTGAGCTCCCGTTGCTCGGTCCCTGCTCCTGCCAACCTAGCAGTTCGAAAGCACGTCAAACTTCAAGTAGATAAATAGGTACCACTCTGGCGGGAAGGTAAATGGCGTTTCCGTGCACTGCTCTGGTTCACCAGAAGCGGCTTAGTCATGCTGGCCACAAGACCCGGAAGCTGTACGCCGGCCCCCTCGGCCAGTAAAGCAAGATGAGTGCCGCAACCCCAGAGTCGGTCACGACTGGACTTAATGGTCAGGGGTCCCTTTACCTTTACCTTACCACTGTATATGTTGTTTGGTCGTTTAGTCATGTCCGACTCTTCGTGACCCCATGGACCAGAGCACGCCAGGCACTCCTGTCTTCCACTGCCCCCCACAGTTTGGTCCAACTCATGCTGGTAGCTTTGAGAACACTGTCCAACCATTCCGTCCTCTGTCGCCCCCTTCTCCTTGTGCCCTCCATCTTTCCCAACATCAGGGTCTTTTCCAGGGAGTCTTCTCTTCTCATGAGGCGGCCAAAGTATTGGAGCCTCAGCTTCAGGATCTGTCCTTCCAGTGAGCACTCAGGGCTGATTTCCTTCAGAATGGAGAGGTTTGATCTTCTTGCAGTCCATGGGACTCTCAAGAGTCTCCTCCTGCACCATAATTCAAAAGCATTGATTCTTTGGCAATCAGCCTTCTTTACGGTCTAGCTTTCACTTCCATACATCACTACTGGGAAAACCATAGCTTTAACTATACGGACCTTTGTTGGCAAGGTGATCTCTCTACTTTTTAAGATGCTGTCTAGGTTTGTCATTGCTTTTCTCCCAAGAAGCAGGCGTCTTATGAATAAGACACCTGCCGAAATGCACAGGTGACATTCATGCCTAAAATAAATGCTGATATCCATGAGTTTCCCCGCTCCTTTGCAACCTATGCATATGCAGAGAAAACAATGTATGAGCATAGCTGTCAATTTCCCCCCTTTTTAAGGGAAATTCCCTTATTCCAAATAGGATTCCTTGCAAGAAAAGGGAAAAGTTGACAGCTATGTGTAAGAGACGTTAGTTTAATTGGGAGTGGTGGAGAGAAGCACACGTCCCACAAGTTTAGACGCATTTTTAAAATTATGATCTCTCCTAGTGTTTGAACAACAGTGAACCCTAGCCCAAAGGTAGGGTTGCCACACTTTCATGACTCAGCACATGGCAGCAGGTTTCGTGATGCTGCGCCAGCTTGTACTGTTTGCTGGCAAGTTCAGCTTGTGCTCTTGATAATTTCAGCTGGAGGTGATCCATGACATTGCAAACAGTAAACAGTAATATCACTTACATAATTTTTGCAGTATGCTAAATGCATAACCAAAGTGAGTCAAGTGCTCGGTATCCAGTCACACTCACAATGCCCCCCCACCTGTGTAAGGTACACCTATGTGAAAGGCACATTTCTGAATTTTGTTTGGTGAGGCAGTTTGCTGCATGTAAAAGGTAAAAAGGTAAAGGACCCCTGGACGGTGAAGTCCAGTCAAAGGCAACTATGGGGTTGCAACGTTCATCTCGCTTTCAGGCTGAGGGAGCCGGCGTTTGTCCACAGACAGTTTTCCGGGTCATGTGTCAGCATGACTAAACCGCTTCTGGCGCAATAGAAGCCAGAGCCCATGGAAACGCCGTTTACCTTCCCGCCACAGTGGTACCTATTTATCTACTCGTACTGGCATGCTTTCGAACTGCTAGGTTGGCAGGAGCTGGGACAGAGCAACAGGAGCTCACCCCGTCATGGGGATTTGAACCGCCAACCTGACTGGCAAGCCCAAGAGACTCAGTGGTTTAGACCACAGCGCCACCTGCATCCTTTACCTTTACTGCATGTATAGCTTAGCTTGCTAAAAGCCAACCCTCTGTGAATGAGGAATGAGGAAGCCCTTGCAGACCGTTTGTGAGCTTTTACCCCCATCATGGGCAGCTAGGTTGCAGGAAGTATGTTTTGCATGCTTTCATAATACAATTGTATTACCTAATCTTGGAGAAGTTATTTCCTCCCCCTTTTATTTTACCCATGGGAGAGACTCCCAACAAAATGTTGACCTCCCTATTGTTCACTTTAATGGAGAGGGCAGGGAGCTGATCAAGTTCCTCCACTGAAATAGACTCCATAGCCCTATGAAAATACTTGGCTCTTAATGTAAACATCTCAGAACAAGCACCCGAACCATGGCACAAACTTTTCTTAAACCTCATTTCAGTTTTTGAAATCCTTTATTTTTTTTAGAAAAAACCCCAGCAATTTGCATACACTATCTTCAGAAACAGAAGGACAGCATTTCACAGACTATTTACAGATGAGTAACTTCACAGCTTAGGGATTTCCATTTCCCATGCCTGATTCGTTATTCGGAGGGTCAACTATTAGTCTGGGCTCAATCAACGCATCCCAACTTTCAGTTATCTAAAGGGGGGAAAAATGCATGTAAGACTCAACATGAGCAGATCAGATACATGCCATTTCACCAGCATTAACCCTTTTAAATAAATTTAACGTGATTAAACTATTTTGTATAATAAAATCAATTTTAACACACGCTTGCCCAAGAGACAAATTGCTGAACAAGACCTATGTCTGATAGCTTCGAGGCTGAATCAGTTTCTCTCCCTGGCTGCATTCAGGCATCATAATAAACATGGCAGGAATGAGTCTAAGCAACCCTGAGGCTTCCTCCCACTTCCCAGGGCATGTGACCATCAGGAGCTCAGAAGCCTTCACTTATTTCAGTCAACCTGTGGTTAAATCTCTATGACTTATTGAACAAGCCAGCTTCGTGTACCTTGTTTGAAGTTGCCTCATTTCAAGCAAACAATAATTCGGGGGGGGGGGACAGATTGTCAGGGCTGAATGACACATAAAGCTGCAGTTCATTAAAAGCAGAAGCGAAAGCTTCCAATCTCATCCCTGTTGCCACGTTGGATAAGGAGCGTGTTAAACCCAAAGGTCACCTAGGCTTCTTCCTATCGCAATAATGTCAAAATGATTGCATGCTCTAAGTTAAAACAGTAGACAAAGTGCCAGCACTTTAGTATACTTGCATTGATTAAGCAGTATTTTGTTTGCACACAACATCTGAAACAATGCAGACTTCTATAAGTATTAAAAATAGGGAACTAGACAGAGAATTTGTATTGGTACCAATTTATTTCTTGGTGTGATATTTAGTGTCTTAATCAACAGGAGAACCAGTGAAACCAATGGACTGGTTTCATTTGGTCCGCTTTGAGTATGAGGGTTGCATTCAACACAGCACAAATACAATTGTTCCGTAAGCGCGAGGATTTCTCCGTGTGCAACGTCATGCTTTCCCTTCTCCCCTAAATATGTTGCAAGGGTTCCCCCAACCTAGAGCAGATTTGGTGAGGGCACAGAAAAGTCTCCTTGCACTAGTGGTAAATTTTGCACTAAAATGACTAGTTAGTTGAACGCTGCCCCAAATTATTTGGATATTGCCCTTCGAACACAAAATAATAATAGTAGTAATAATAATGATAATAATAATAAAAAAAAATTATTTATACCCCGCCCTCCCTGGCCAGAGCCTGGCTCAGGGCTGCTAACACCAGTAAAATTATAGTAAAAACATAATGGGGGGAGCAATTTAAAATACAGTGGTGCCCCGCAAGACGAAATTAATTCGTTCCGCAAGTTTTGTCGTCTAGCGAATTTTTCGTCTTGCGAATCACGAAATCCCATAGGAATGCATTGAAAATCAATTAATGCGTTCCTATGGCCAAAAAAAGTCCAAACAAAGCCAAATTTGGTACAACAACAGTTTATTAACTGCTCTTTAAAGTCACACATACTGTAAAGAGCAGTTCAAAAATTGAAGGGAAAATAAATTAACTTTATAAACAAAACATGTCTTTGTTTTTAGACAAAGGAAACAAAGCCGTGAGACGTTTTCGTCTTGCGAAGCAAGCCCATAGGGAAATTTCGTCTTGCGAGGCAAATCGAAAACGGAAAAACCTTTCGTCTAGCGAGTTTTTTGTCTTGCGAGGCATTCGTCTTGCGAGGTACCACTGTACAGGTTAAAATGCAATTTAAAATGCAGCCTCATTTTAAAAGTAGCCCATAGATCAAAACTACAAGGGGAGGGAAACATAAGGGTCAGACTGAGTCCAAACCAAAGGCCAGGCGGAACAGCTCTGTCTTTCAGGCCCTGTGGAAAGATGTCAAGTCCCTCAGGGCCCTAGTCTCTTGTGACAGAGCGTTCCACCAAGTCGGGGCCAGTACTGAAAAGGCCCTGGCCCTAGTTGAGACCAATCTAACCACCTTGTGACTTGGGACCTCCAAAATGTTGTCATTTGTGGACCTTAAGGTCCTCCGCGGGGCATACCAGGTGAGGCGGTCCTGTAGGTACCTGGGTCCTAGGTCTCCTCTATAAGGAGAATACACTTCCAATGTGGATGAAACCCTCCAGCACAGAGAATTCCAGCAGGGCTCAACAGAGCTCTGTTCCCTCATGTCTCCCCCAAACACATCTTGGCACATACAAATGCTATATTACAGGCAGTTGGGGGACAGTCTGGGATACCTCTCCTCTCTCCTCTAGCCTGTCCTATAAGACAAGTAACTTGCAGTGCAAAGGGTTGAGAATCCTCCACGTACAGAGTCACTGCAATTGAGTAGAGAATGGAATGTGCCCTACAAATATGGTAAAAAATAAAAGGTCATTGGAATTATGTTAAAGGAGGCTCCTGCAAATTAATTCCAAGAAAGTGCTACCCCCATACCTTCCTATCGTGAGATACAGCATATTCTATTCTTTCGGCTCCATCTGCAGACTGGTAAACCAGATCAAACTTCCCTGGCTCTTTTGAAACTTAAAAGAAGAAACAAAAACCACAACAAATACAATTAGAACATTCGTACAAAGGTTTGGAGGTACTTAGAATGTGACTGGAAGTTGCAAGGGTGGTTATGCAATTGGGGCTGCAATCCTATAACCACTTTCCTGGGAGTAAGTCCCATTTAACACAGTGGGACTTATTTCTGATGCATAAACAATCGCACTGTAACGTGCAGTTAAAGCAGAATGGCGTACAATTAGTAAAGAAAAGTCAACTTTAAAAGAGAAGTTGCTGCCTTTATATGAGAAAATATACTGGGATGTAGCCAATATTAGTTGTGAGAGCAGAACCACTGAAATGAATGAACATGACTAACTTGGGTCATAGAATCATAGAATTCTAGAGTTGGAAGGGACCCTAAGGATCATTTAGTACAACCCCCCACAGTGCAGGAATATGCCGCTGTATCATATGGGGATCAAACTCCAGCCTTGGCATTATCAGAACCACACTCTAACCAACTGAGCTATCCATTAATTTCTGGGTTTACTCCAAGTAGAACTTGCTTGAATACAACCCATATTCACATTCAACTCCGAAGCTGTGTATCTCTTACCTGATGAGAAAGAAAGAATTTCAAGTTCTAGCTGTTTGTTAGCAGGATTCCAACTGACAATTTTTCCTTCCTTGAAAAGGAAAAATGAAAAAAGAGAAAGGAAGAAACGCGGTGTTTATTCTAGGTCGAGAACAAATGGACAAATGTCATCTGTCCCACATTTCAATCCTGTACAAACTGCAATAAAGGTAAAGGGACCCCTGACCATTAGGTCCAGTCGTGGCCGACTCCGGGGTTGCGGCGCTCATCTCGCTTTATTGGCCGAGGGAGCCGGCATACAGCTTCCGGGTCATGTGGCCAGCATGACTAAGCCGCATGTGGTGAACCAGAGCAGTGCACGGAAACGCCGTTTACCTTCCCGCCAGAGCGGTACCTATTTATTTACTTGCACATTGACGTGCTTTCGAACTGCTAGGTTGGCAGGAGCTGGGACCGAGCAACGGGAGCTCACCCCGTCGTGAGGATTCAAACCAACCTTCTGATTGGCAAGTCCTAGGCTCTGTGGTTTAACCCACAGCGCCACCCGCCTCCCACAAATTGCAATAGATCAGCATAAATCATTAGAATGCCATTATATACACAAGTCAGTTCTGAATGTTCCGTCACACTCAAGGGTGACCCAGGAACAGAACTCATGGACGGGGCTAAGGATAAGAGCAGGCTTGATTCTCAGTAGCAGGCTCAACAGAGAGAGAGCAGCATTAGTCCATGCCTGATCTGCCTTTCTCTATCACATGTACAGTGAATTAGTACCATTTGTTCCTATGGGGGGAAATAACCTTTGAACTGAACAGACACTGCTGTAGCAAGGGCAAAGCCTGATTTCTCTCCTTTAACCTTGGGTGGTTTAATCTTCATAGGCAGAGATCCTCACAAAGGAATGCAGTATGTGTATGTGTGAATTAACAATTTCACACTCAAAAATTGAATCAGAAGCCAGGACCAGCACAGAAGCAGCTTCAAATTCTAAACGCCTCTTATGGAAGAAACTGCTCCCTGTCAAGAAAATGGGGTCATTCCAGAGCATTCCCCACCCCAACAGGTGCTGAGAACACTCCTTTACTTTTTCCTAAGTAAGTGAATACCCACCTGCACAGGCTTCTTGCTGTACACCAGGGTTTCTCAAACTTGGGTCCCCAGCTGTTTTTGGACTACAACTCTCATCACCCTGAGCTAGCAGGACCAGTGGCCAGGGATGATGGAAATTGTAGTCCAAAAACAGCTGGAGACCTAAGTTTGGGAAACCCTGGTATGCACTATGAGACTGTATGGTACAATGGTTATAGAGTGTTGGCCTATGACCTAGGAGACCAGGGCTTGAATGTCCACTAAGCCATGGAGCTCCCTGGGTGACCTTGGGACAGTCACCGTCTTCCAGACTATCCTACCTCTCAAGGTTGTTGTGAGGATAAAACGGGGAGGGGAGAATCATCTGCGTTGCCTTGAGCTCCACGGAGTAACAGGTGATATATAAATGAAACAAATAATCTGGATTCTTTCCTGCATACTGACAAATTCTTAGCAAATGTATACAGACAAAGTTCATGGAATGTTCATTTATTTTATTAAGCCACACAAAACAGATGCTCATTCGGAAGATGAAGGCTCCCCCACTGGCAAAAAGTTAGCAGTGCATGTTTCTCTCTTTCCCTTTGCTCCTGGGCATTAAACGTATAATACTATAAAAGGGACGTGGGTGGTGCTGTGGGTTAAACCACAGAGCCTAGGACTTGCCGATCAGAAGGTCGGCGGTTCAAATCCCCACAACGGGGTGAGCTCCCGTTGCTCAGTCCCTGCTCCTGCCAACCTAGCAGTTCGAAAGCACGTCAAAGTGCAAGTAGATAAATAGGTACCGCTCTGGCGGGAAGGTAAACGGTGTTTCTGTGCGCTGCTCTGGTTCGCCAGAAGCCGCTTAGTCATGCTGGCCACATGACCCGGAAGCTGTACACTGGCTCCCTTGGCCAATAAAGTGAGTTGAGTGCCGCAACCCCAGAGTTGGTCACGATTGGACCTAATGGTCAGGGGTCCCTTTACCTTTACTATGTAGTGGATTTTCTTGGGATAGTTCTCTTCCACTCTATGATTCTAAAAGCTTGGTGAATCCAAATTTGAACTATGCAACCTTCTGATGTGTCTCATGTTCTTAACCGTTATTAGAATAAACAATGAGAAATGGCAATATTAAAAGGCCAAGATGCAATCTAGCTAAAAAAAAAAATACCATCAAAACACAACGAACAGTAGTCAGTCTCAATACCTTATAATCAGATACTTCAGGAGTGTAATTTTCAGTTAGCTCCAAAAGCTGTTGAAAGAAAATCAAACAGAAAGCATGAGACAAGCTGGTAATCCTTTTCCTTTTCTGGAAAAGCAACACAATTCCAACAAAAGAAGAATGGTTATTAAAATTAAGTGAGTATCTCAAACTAGTAAGACTAACAGAATTAGTAAGAAACCAACCGAGTGGAAAAATCAGAATGGGATGTCTTTGCAAATTATATGAGAAAAGCAAGTTCCCATAATTATGATTGGCTTAGCCTAGATTAAAAACTCCACAGGTAAACAAATTGTCTCTCCAAAATGTGTAAAATGATTATAGACAACCAAGATATGAGATTATAGGAACCATATAGTGGTCAAAGGAAGTCAATCTTTTTATTTTATTTTATTTCTTTTATGTATTTTTTTCTTTCTTCTCCAGCGGGTGCAGAATGCTGCAGCGAGGCTCCTCACGGGGTCTCTGCCATGGGAGCATATTCACCCAGTGCTTTTCAAGCTGCACTGGCTCCCGGTGGAGTACAGGGTCAGATTTAAGGTGCTGCTTTTGACCTTTAAAGCCCTTCACGGCCTAGGACCCTTGTACCTACGAGACCGCCTCTCCCCGTATGCCCCACGGAGAGCCTCAAGGTCCATAAATTGCAACACCCTAGTGGTCCCGGGCCCTAAGGAAGTCAGATTAGCCTCAACCAGAGCCAGGGCCTTTTCAGCACTGGCTCCGGCCTGGTGGAACGCTCTGCCTCATGAGACCAGGGCCCTGCAGGATCTGATTTCTTTCCGCAGGGCCTGTAAGACAGAGTTGTTCCGCCTGGCCTTTGGCTTGGAGCCAATTTGATTCCCTCCCCCTCTTCCTTTTTTTCCTTTCTCCTCCTGTGATGAGGCTGCATTTTAGTATTTTAAAGTTTCAATATTTTAATGTTGTATTTTAATCTTATTTTTAAGTTGTAGTCATTCAACTTGTTTTTATTATTGCTTGTTAGCTGCCCTGAGCCCGGCCTTGGCTGGGAAGGGCGGAGTATAAATTTATTATTATTATTATTATTATTATTATTATTATTATTATTATTATTATTATTATTATTATTATTATTATTATTTACTACCCAAAGGAGTCTCAAAGCGGCTAACATTCTCTTTTCCCTTCCTCCCCCACAACAAACACTCTGAGAGAACAATATAAATCTAAATTGGATTTTTCTGGGGGGGCAGGAACCACACACACATTGATGCATTAATTTATCTAAACTGAGGAAGGGGGCACATCAGCTGATCTAGATGTCAGAATAGTAGGAACTCTGGTCCCTGTTCGCAAGTAATCAAGTCCCAGGTTCAGTCCCTAGCATTTAAAAGTTGCAAGGCTGGAGAAGCTTCTTCCTCAAGTCTAGAACTGTGGACAACAACCAGAGCAAACAATAGCGGGCTAGGTGGACATGTTGCCTGACTTCACATAAGACAGCTCTGAATGGTTTCTACTTGGATGTGCCTGTTCGTGGATGATGATGAGGTCTCCATCTGACTCTCCTTCTCTGGTAACATCTCTGATAGAGTAGCTGCCCTACTAGTCCCCGCAGGAACCACCTACTGATGCACCTATTGAGTGGCCACCAAGACCATATAACACCGGTCCTGGAAGACCAACATTGGCTCCCAGTATGTTTCCGAGCACAATTCAAAGTGTTGGTGCTGACCTTTAAAGCCCTAAACGGCCTCAGCCCAGTATACCTGAAGGAACGTCTCCATCCCCATCGTTCAGCCCAGACACTGAGGTCCAGCTCCGAGGGCCTTCTGGCAGTTCCCTCCCTGCGAGAAGTGAGGTTACAGGGAACCAGGCAGAGGGCCTTCTCGGTAGTGGCACCCTTCCTATAGAACGCCCTCCCATCAGATGTCAAGGAAATAAACAACTGACTTTTAGAAGACATCTGAAGGCAGCCCTGTTTAGGGACGTTTTTAATGTTTGATCGCATGATGATGATGATGATGATGATGTTGGGAGCCGCCCAGAGTGACTGGGTGGGGTATAAATAATAAATTATTCTTATTATTATCTTTAATCCGATTTTGAGCCTGAAGGAGAAATTATGTCGAAAGCATCATCAACAATGGTGGTTGCTCACCATTTAACAACTGTTAGAGAGACAAAGTTTCTTTTCTTTTTAGCCAGCCGGTATCTTCCTAGGGTTTGTATTTTCAGTTTAAATACACATTTTTAATTTAAGTAATTTACCTAAGTATTTGTGCAGTCTTCTCGGACTTCTGTTTGCAGTTCTTATTATGTATTGCACTCCTTTTTTCCAGCAAGGTTAACAGAGTGCAAGAAACAATTTAATCCTACCAAGTACATATGCAAATAGGCGAGAATATGACCTTTCAAGAATCATAGCCACCTAAAACAGATGTTAGAGGAGTTAAAGACTTCATGCCAGAACTACGTTAACACTACAAGTGTGTATTTTTTAGTCTACCTCACCCAACAGAATGTGCTAACACACTCATCATAAGAAGTCTTGACTCCAGCCCTCAAATTCCTGCCAATGTTACTAGTGTCTTCCCTCCATACAGCTTGCAAGATGACGGAAGAGCAGGATAAAAATTATCTAAGCAAGAAGCGAGGAACAAAAATGTTTTGAGATTTCATACCTTAAAGGCAATTTTCTCTCCTACTTGTGGAGGAGCAGCTAACAGAGGCAATATGCTATAGTCCTTCTTAGGAGCTTCTGGTGGATTCTGTGAAACAATGATTAAAAACATTATCATCCACAATCAAACCCAGTGAAGAGCATTAATGTGATATAGAGGGCAAAAGATGGCAGGGGGAAATTGCAGGAAAAGCCAGAGGCAATGAGAGAACTTCCACATGCAGATGCACTCTACCTGGGTTCCAGATATTGGGAACAACCAGGGATGGAAAGCCACCACCTTCATGTCCTGCTCGTCAGGTTTCAGAGGTATCTATATTTCCTCTGCAGGCGACAAAATATGAAACCCAATGCTGCTGTTCCAATTGCTGAAAGTTTTCTGAGGCCGTGGAAGTGTTTGCTAACATCTGGAAAATGTTTTCTTTCTCTATAACCTTCAGGTCTTAAGATCAGTAGAGGGGAAGCCACTGCCCTCAGAAGTTTTGGAGGGAGATCTGGGAAAGGGCAATATCTGTGGCAGCCCCTAAGTTGTGGAATTCCCTTCCCACAGATGTGTATTTTACTTTCACTGTATGATTTTCATCATATGCTAAAGACACACCTCTTCATCTTGGTTTTTGACACCCAAGGTACACGTTTAGGTCCACTCTATTCTTCTGATTTTAAATTGCTTTACCAGGGACCTTATGGTGAAGGGTAGTTAATTATTTTTTATTATTATTATTATTATTATTATTATTATTATTATTATTATTATTATTATTATTATTTTATATCCCTTTTTCCAATTCCCCCTTCCCCCAGCACCTCCTTCCATGCTGCCCTGAAGAGTACTTCAACTCCCTGGAACAGATTTCCAGGGGACTACAGTAGAAAATCAGCAAAAAACCATCTCCCATTCTCTTAAGCTAAACCTTTTCTGCAAGCAGAACGGCAGCACTGGATTTCTTCACCCACAATGCTCATTTGTGGGCTACTATTTTGTACGTAATTTAGGGTGTAGGCAGGGTCATCACGATCACACTAACAGTTACACGCTTTGCTTTACACCAGTTTTTCTTTTAATTTTGTGAGTTATCAAACAGTGTTCCATCGAGAACAGCTCAAGATACACGTTGATCTACCCACATGTAGGTGAGGAATCATATGATTATATGCTGCCTTAGAGTTTTTAATTTGATTCAACACATGTAATTATTATTAATATTATTTTCAGTTGTTATCCTTGAGAAACGTAGAAAATAACAGGATATATTTATCTGAAAGTCTTCAAACTTACACGACCCTTCAAAAATTAGGTAAGGAACCAAATGGTACATAATACTGTTTTATAATTTATGATAATTTAGAATTAAAATGTATTTTCATGTAATATTTGATACTTCCAGCTGATGAAGGTGAATACATCGAAACAGGGCCCTGTCCTGGTTTCTAATCCATAATTGACTTCTGACTTCTGCTCTATGATTGAAACTGAGTCTTCATCTGCAAGCTGATAAATTATAAGGATCAACATTATTGTCAAGTGAAAAAGAGAAAATCTTTGTAACGAATTATTGTATTATTCCTGTCTTTATGAGTTTGGGTTTGTAATCTCTGTTAGAGTTTGTAATCTCTATTTGAGTTTGTAATCCTTGTCAGAATACATACGTTTGAATGGATTAGTTTTTGTTACTATTGACTATTGATTTGTGAGTAGGGACCAGTCCCACTATTGAAACTTACATTGGCCTGAGTTCTTGGTGTGCTTTTTTCTTGGTATATTTAATAACAATAACTCCAACTTATTTAATGTTAATGGAGACTAAAGCAGGCAGTCGCCAGCAGACTCACCTGTATAATAACTGAAGAGTTTGTTGCTACTTCGTGCAACTGTTGCTGCTTTTGCTGCTCACCGTTGTAATTGTGGAAGAAGTTAAGATTCTCTCCCCTTCCTCTTCCCCGGCCCCTCATCATCCCACGACAGCCACGGACCCTAGGCCCTCTCCAAAAGGGGTTTTCTCCTCTGCCACGACCCCGCCTGCTGTCGCTGGGACTTATTTCTGGTCCACAAGTGACAGCTGGCAGCTGTTTCCTGCCATTCCCTCCCAACGCCTGGCTGACTGCAGAATTTGTCTTGGGTTTCTTAGCAGTGCAAGCCTCCGAGTCTGAGCTATCAGATTCTGAAGAGGAGCTTTTAGGTTTGCTCTTTGAAGCTGGGCCTCCCGCAGTTCCTTGGCTATTATATGGCGGCTTACTTTTCAAGTTATTGCTCTTCTGCTCCTCCTGCTCTCCTGAAGTAGAATCTGAATCTGAACTTGAGGACGGACTCTTGGCTTTTTTACTACATGCTGCCTTGGGACTATCACTGCCTTTCTGTTTAGCGGCAACTTTACCAGCCGATTTCGCAGAAGAAGCCAGTTGTGGTTTGTTTACGTGCTGTGATGCCACCTTAGTTTGATGCAAGTGTTTTCGTTTTGCATCTGCTATATTGTGGTCACTCTCGCTTGATGAAGTGGAGGAGTCGCTTGAGGTTTCACGTTTCTTTGTGCCGGACTGTCCTACTGGGGTTTTCGCTGCACTTTTTTGGCTAGGGCTAAAAGAAAAAGTCTTGTTGGTCTTTTGTGAAGTGTTATTTATTTCTATGGCTTTTTCTTTTCTCCTTTTCTTTTTATCTTTGGTTGCTCCCTTCTCTTTTTCCCGGTCAACTTTTTTTTTTAACTTCTTGGAATGGCAAGTACTATCATCGCTCTCGCTGTCTGTGGCAGAGGATCTTCCAATCGCGTTTTTCCTTTTCTTAAGGGCCTTTGGGTCCTGAATGTTTGCAGCGCTCTCTTCCTGACAAGAAAGACGCTCGCAGTTCCATTTGCCCTTCTTTCTTTTTTTGTGACCTTCATCTTCGCTGTCAGAATCTTTCACTTCCAACTTCTGCCGGCGTCGTTTCCTTCGTTTTTTTGATTGGTTACGAAAACCGTTGGCAATTTTATCATTATCTTCTTCCTCGATAACTTCCTCCAATTTGACTCTGTCGGGATATCATGCAAGAGAAAGTTCTGTTATGATCATGGCATCATTTATACATTGTTACTCTAAAAACATCCATTCGTGCCAAACTTTAATCCTACACTGGCAAAGAAATCTTAGGGATTTCAGTTGAACAACATGTTTGCAGTGTGTGTTTCATGTTCCTTTTTAACCAAGCCTTTGGTCAATCTGTTTGGCATCCTATACCCTTTTAAAATGTGGCTCTTTTCTGAGGTTTTTTTAATTGGGTTGCTCTTTTTATTCTGATTATATATGTTGTGATCTTTTTCTGTGAACTGCCCTGAGACCTCCAGGGATTGGTGGTATAGAAACTCAATAAATAATAACTTTTAGCTAGCAACAGTATGCATAGTGCAGGCATGGCCAAATGTGGCCCTCCAGATGTCTGGGGACTACAATTCCCATCATCCCTGACCACTGGTCCTGTTAGCTTAAGGTTACCAGATTTTTTTCAATGAATCCAGGGGCACTTTTCAACTTCAATGGATTTTGTATGGGGACTGATTTGTAGAAACGGGGACTGTCCCCAGGAAACGTGGACAACTGGTAACCTTATGTTAGCTAGGGATGGTGGGAGTTGTAGTCCCAAAACCTCTGGAGGGCCAAGTTTGGCTATGCCTGGCATAGTGCGTATGTGTAAAAGATATCTGTAACCTGGAGTTCATACCTTGGAATGTATTTTGCCTCTACCGTTCCTTTTTAACCAGGCCTTTGGTTGATGTGTTTGACATTCTATACTCTTTTAAAATGTGGCTCTTTTTGGGGTGGGGGTGGGGTTGATATTGGGTTGCTCTTTTTATTCTGATTACAGTGGTACCTCGGGTTAAGTGCTTAATTTGTTCCGGGGGTCTGTTCTTAACCTGAAACTGTTCTTAACCTGAAGCACCACTTTAGCTAATGGGGCCTCCTGCTGCCGCTGTGCCGCCAGAGCACGATTTCTGTTCTTATCCTGAAGCAAAGTTCTCAACCTGAGGTACTATTTCTGGGTTAGCGGAGTGTGTAACCTGAAGCATATGTAACCCGAGGTACCACTGTATATATGTTATGATCTTTTCTGTGAACCACCCGGATACCTCCGGGTATAGAGCGGTCTACAAACTCAAATAATAAAACAATAATAATAATACAGTGGTGCCTCACAAGACGAAATTAATCCGTTCCGCGAGTCTCTTCGTCTAGCGGATTTTTCGTCTTGCGAAGCAACCCTATTAGCGGCTTAGCGGATTAGCGCTATTAGGGTTTAGCGGCTATTAAAGGCTTAGCAGCTATTAAATATAATAATAATAATAATAATAATAATAATAATAATAATAATAATTTATTATTTATACCCCGCCCATCTGGCTGGGCCTCCCCAGCCACTCTGGGCGGCTTCCATAAAAACCAAAAATACAATAAAATATCACACGTTAAAAACTTCCCTGAACAGGGCTGCCTTAAGATGTCTCCTGAATGTCAGGTAGTTGTTTATCGCTTTGACATCTGCTGGAAGGGCGTTCCACAGGGCGGGCGCCACTACCGAGAAGGCCCTCTGCCTGGTTCCCTGTAGCTTTGCTTCTCGCAATGAGGGAACCGCCAGAAGGCCCTCGGCGCTGGACCTCAGCGTCCGGGCAGAATGATGGGGGTGGAGACGCTCCTTCAGGTATACTGGACCGAGGCCGTTTAGGGCTTTAAAGGTCAGCACCAACACTTTGAATTGTGCTCGGAAACGTACTGGGAGCCAATGCAGGTCTTTCAAGACCGGTGTTATATGGTCTCGGCGGCCGCTCCCAGTCACCAGTCTAGCTACCGCATTCTGGATTAGTTGTAGTTTCCGAGTCACCTTCAAAGGTAGCCCCACGTAGAGTGCATTGCAGTAGTCCAAGCGGGAGATAACCAGAGCATGCACCACTCTGGCGAGACAGTCCGCAGGCAGATAGGGTCTCAGCCTACGTACCAGATGGAGCTGGTAAACAGCTGCCCTGGACACAGATTTGACCTGTGCCTCCATGGACAGCTGTGAGTCCAAAATGACTCCCAGGCTGCGCACCTGGTCCTTCAGGGGCACAGTTACCGTATTTTTCGCCCTATAAGACACACTTTTTCCCCTCCAAAAATGAAGGGGAAATCTGGGTGCGTCCTATGGGGCGAATGCAGGCTTTCGCTGAAGCCTGGAGAGCGAGAGGGGTCCGTGCGCGCCGACCCCTCTCGCTCTCCAGGCTTCAGGAAGCTATCCCAAGTCTTGCAAGCCCGGCGGGATGTCCCGCGGGCTCGCAAGGCTTGCGGGCAGCAGCCTGCACCCAAAAGCTGGGGACAGCGGGGAGGCGCAGCGCCGCCACCCCGCTATTCCCCGACCTGATCTGGAGGCTGGCGGGGGGAGAAGCAAGCCTGCTTCTCCCCCCCGCCAGCCCCACAACCTCCAGATCAGGTCGGGGAATAGCGGGATGGCAGCGCTCCGCCATCCCCCTATTCCCCGACCTGATCTGGAGGCTGGCGGGCGGAGAAGCAAGCCTGCTTCTCCCCCCCGCCAGCCCCACAAGCTCGGGGGATAGGGGGATGGCGGAGCGCCGCCATCCCGCTATTCCCTGACCTGATCTGGAGGCTGGCGGGGGGAGAAGCAAGCCTGCTTCTCCCCCCGCCAGCCCCACAAGCTCGGGGGATAGCGGGCCAAGCTGTCCCTGAAGGCAGAAGAGGGAGATGGAGCACTCCATCTCCCTCTTCTAGCTTGGGATGGTTGCACAAAGCCTCTGCTGGGCTGCGCAGTGTGCTGCCCCACAGAGGCTTGGGAGGCTGTCCCTGAAGGCAGAAGAGGGAGACGAAGTGCTCCGTCTCCCTCTTCTAGCTTGGGCAAACCTGGGGGGAAATCAAATTTTTTCCTTTGATTTCCCCCCTCAAAAAATAGGTGCGTCCTATGGGCCGGTGTGTCCTATAGGGCGAAAAATACGGTACCCCATTCAGGACCAGGGAATCCTCCACACCTGCCCGCCTCCTGTCCCCCAAAAACAGTACTTCTGTCTTGTCAGGATTCAACCTCAATCTGTTAGCCGCCATCCATCCTCCAACCGCGTCCAGACACTCACACAGGACCTTCACCGCCTTCACTGGTTCTGATTTAAAAGAGAGGTAGAGCTGGGTATCATCCGCATACTGATGAACACCCAGCCCAAACCTCCTGATGATCTCTCCCAGCGGCCACATGTAAATGTTGAAAAGCATGGGGGAGAGGACAGAACCCTGAGGCACCCCACAAGTGAGAGCCCAGGGGTCTGAACACTCATCCCCCACCACCACTTTCTGAACATGGCCCAGGAGGAAGGAGCGGAACCACTGTATAACAGTGCCCCCAGCTCCCAGCCCCTCAAGACGGTCCAGAAGGATGCTATGGTCGATGGTATCAAACGCCGCTGAGAGATCCAGCAGAACTAGGAAACAGCTCTCACCTTTGTCCCTAGCCTGCCGGGGATCATCAACCAGTGCGACCAAGGCAGTTTCAGTCCCATGATGAGGCCTGAATCCCGACTGGAAGGGATCCAAATGGTCCGCTTCTTCCAGGCGTGCCTGGAGTTGTTCGGCAACCGCTCGCTCAATCACCTTGCCCAGGAATGGAAGATTTGAGACTGGGCGATAGTTGGCCATCGTGGCCGCATCTAAAGATGGTTTTTTAAGAAGCGGTTTAATAACCGCCTCTTTCAGCGGGTCTGGGAAGGCTCCCTCATGGAGGGAAGCATTCACCACCCCACGAAGCCCATTGCCCAGTCCTTCCCGGCTAGCTTTTATAAGCCAGGATGGGCATGGATCCAGGAGACAGGTGGTTGGTTTCACTCGTCCAAGCAGCCTGTCCACATCCTCGGAGGTAACAGATTGGAATTGATCCCACTCAACTTGACTAGACAGAACTCTAGCACTCTCCCGCCCCAGCCCTGCTCCCACGGTGGAGTCTACTTCTTCCCGAATCTGAGCGATTTTATCTGCAAAAAACTTTGCAAAATCATTGCAGGAGAACATGTGGCCCGTACTGGGCCCCGATGTTGCAGGTGGTTCCGCTAAATTGTGAACCACCTGAAAAAGTCTCCTGCTGCTGTTTTCTGCAGATGCAATAGAGGCGGTGAAGAAATTCTTCTTCGCCGTCGCTATCGCCACTTGGTAGGCTCGACGTTGAGCTCTAACCTGTGTCCGGTCAGATTCGGAATGAGTTATCCACCACCGGCGCTCTAGCTGTCTCAACGATTGTTTCATTGCCCTCAGATCCGTGGAAAACCACGGGGCTGTCCGGGCTCCATGCAATCGGAGAGGGCGCTTCGGAGCCAAACAGTCAATAGCCCTGGTTAACTCCACATTCCAGCGGGCCACCAGGGAATCAGCTGAAAGGCCATCAACATGGGATAAAGCATCCCCTACCACTCTCTGGAAACCATTTGGATCCATTAAGTGGCAGGGGCGGACCATAAAGGCTTAGCGGCTAAAAGGCTATTAGCGGCTTAGAAAAAAGGCGGGAAGCGAAAAAAATCGGAACACTTGCAAGACGTTTTCGTCTTGCAAAGCAAGCCCATAGGGAAAATCATCTTGCGAAGCAGCTCAAAAACGGAAAACCCTTTCGTCTAGCGGGTTTTCCGTCTTGCGAGGCATTCGTCTTGCAGGGCACCACTGTACCTTCTGAGCTCCAGATGGGGGGGGGGAGTCCTACCACCCACCCCCAATTGTCCCGTCCTGTATTTTGCCAGAACAAAGGGGTGGGGAACACCCCCCAGCAGTTCTCAATCTGTGGGTCCCCAGAGGTTGTTGGACTACAACTCCCATCATCCCTGAGCTCTGGCCTTGCTAGCTAAGGGTGATGGGAGTTGTAGTCCAACAACATCTGGGGACCCACAGGTTGAGAAAGGCTGCCCCTAAACATAAGTCACCTGCTGGTTCGTTCAAAGTGGGGCAGGTTGGGGGGCCCGAGGGCGACTCTCACTCCCCCCCGACCCAGCCCTCTTTCTTTCACACCCCCTGAGCGCCCTTCTCAGCCCCACCGGAGAGAGTCGTTGTCCCTCACGATCCTGGCGCTCTCGGTGGGCGGCAGCAGCGCCCCGTCGAGGAAGAGGCTGAGCTTGGCGCGGTGGCTGAAGCCGAACTTGTCCCGGACGAGGCTGCTCAGGTCGGTGACGAGGCGCACCTGGCGGGGCTCCAGGAGCAGCCAGCACAGCCCGCAGGCCGGCGTCCCCGGCGGAGGGTAGTCGAAGAGCAGCCGGAGGCGCACGGGGGCCTCGCCGCCGCCGCCGGTGGCCGCCGCCATCTTGGTGAGGGCGGGAGAGGAAGGTCGGGGAAAGGGAGATGGGAGGAGCCTCCGCTACGGCGCCCCGCGAGGGACGAAAAGCGAAAAAGCTTTATTGATTTTAAAAGTTGCAAGCAGCATGCGTCTTGTTAAGTGAACAAATAATAAGAATCACAATCTTTCACATGTATGCGTGTGAGAGAGAGAGATGGACATTTTAAAAAAATTAAGATTTCTCCCAGCACTTTATGTTTCCATGGACATTTTAAACCAATTACAGTAGTTGCAATGTTCATGACTCAAAACTAGGAAGCACCAAAGTTCTCCATAACTGGTTGCAGCTAAGGTAGTAGTTCTCAGGAATATGAAACGGAAAGCAACCCAAAGCAGCAAGCATTATAAGAGTAGCTGCAGACCCTTCACGGTTCAAGTGAAGTTTGTCTGTTTGCATAATTTATGCAGTTTGCAGAAGAAAATAACCACATTATTCTCCATCCAGGCTTGAAGATTGTCTCCTGGTTTCTCTGGAAAGTAGCTGAAACAGCTGGGTTGTGCTTTATGTGTACTGTTGTTGCTGTGTGTGTGTGTTGGTCCGGGACAGAGAAGCAGCGTTGTAGGTTTTCCATTGTAAGGATGCAATCCAGATCCTTTTGGAATTAACCAAAGAGCTCTCCCAGAGCTTTTAAATAGTTTTGCTTTCCATGCCAAGTTTTACTGGAACAACTTTGCAAAGTAACTGCTGCTGTTCGCTCAAAGCACATGGGCTGGGTAAAAATAAAATAATAATAACAACAATAATTTCTTCAATAGGATTTATGGCAATGCCTTTGGTTGTCAGCTGACCGGGGGTGGGGGATAAACCCTGGTTAATTCCTGCATGTTTAACAATCCCATTGCAAACAGAAATTAACAGGTTAAGCACAGCCTAATCACACATCGAGCTGCTGTTAAAGGCACAGGGGCAGGTTAAAATGTGCAAACCCTAAGAATTAATGGATCTAAACTGATGGCTTCTCATAATGCTAATGTCGGCATGTCAAGGCCAGCATCTATGCAAGGAACGGGCTGGCTCACCATATCACAAAAGCATGTAAAGGAAAAAGTGAACATAAGAGACAGCTAGAACCTTGTACAGACTATCTGCAGCATGTTTGGAAAAGAGGAGTTTGTGGCATGTAGAAAACGTGCAAACAGAACTCCTTAATCGTAGGCAGAGATATGGGCCTTTTTTCTCATAAAGGTAAAGGGACCCCTGACCATTAGGTCCAGCCGTGGCCAACTCTGGGGTTGCGGCGCTCATCTCGTTTACCTTCCCATCGGAGCGGTATCTATTTATCTACTTGCACTTTGATGTGCTTTCGAATGGCTAAGTGGGCTGGAGCAGGGACCAAACAACGGGAGCTCACCCCGTTGCGGAGATTCAAACCGCCAACCTTCTGATCGGCAAGCCCTTGTTTCTGTGGTTTAACCCACAGCGCCACCCATGCCCTTATTTCTCATACTGCACTTTGAAAAAAGAAAATCAGTGGCACATTTGATTTTTCTGGGACAAGTGCTATGTCTAGAGTGCTCATCCCCTGCCCTCCCCCACTTCAATGCCTTGTTAAAGTACCGTAGTCTTGACATTAGTAGATTGATCTTTGCAGTGGGGAGGGCACACACCTACAGCCCTCCAGGTGTTGGGTTTTAACCATCATCCCTGCCATGCTGGTGGAGGCTGATGGGAGTTGGAGTCCCACAACATCTGTAGGTTCACAGATCAGCCACGCCTGCTTTTTATACTTAGGTTGGCATAAGTGTCTGTCTCGGGAAACAATGGGGGTGAAGTCAAACCACTAGGGGAATCACAGCGCCCGAAGGGACCTTTCTCCAGGGTGCAAGCTTGGACAGTGTGTGTGGAGGTCTTGGGCTGCCTAGACCACCCTCTCGGCCTCTCTGATGTGGTCCGAAGGAAAGCAGAGCAAGTGATAGATAGGAAATTCAGCACTAGCGTCTGACAAGAATCAAGATCCAGCATTGTGTCTGCTGGTGCCACACCTTTTCCTTCACTCTTTTTGAGGTCACTTTGCCCTGCTTCACAGTTCTGTGATTTTGCAGCTTTGCTTGGTTTCTGCTTGTTGCCATGTTCCTCTGGCCCAGGCTGTTCCCTTGGATTCGGCTAGATAAAGCATGCACAAACTTGGAGGTGCCTCCATTTCAGGGGCCTTTGTCTGGGGAAATGATCATAGAATCCTAGAACTGTAAAGGTAAAGGACCCCTGGACAGTTAAGTCCAGTCAAAGGCGACTATGGGGTTGCAGGCAGTGCTCATCTCACTTTCAGGCCGAAGGAGCTGGTGTTTGTCCACAGACAGCTTTCTGGGTCATGTGGCCAGTATGACTAAACCGCTTCTGGTGCAACAGAAAACCATGACGGAAACCAGAGCGCATGGAAACGCCGTTTACCTTCCCGCCGCAGTGGTACCTATCTACTTGTGCTGGCGTGCTTTCAAACTGCTAGGTTGGCAGGAGCTGGGACAGAGCAACAGGAGCTCACCCCGTCGCAGGGATTCGAACCTCCAACCTTCTGATTGGCAAGCCCAAGAGGCTCAGTGGTTCTTGAGGATCAAAACAGAGAGCAAAGGTTGGTGGACTTGTAAAAGGGCAAAAGAGTATTGGGAAATAATTTATAATGAATTGAAAAAAAATGTTTAAAAGTACTTTCCCAAAAAACCCCAGAGTCCTTTTAGTTGGGGATAATCCAGATGGAAATTCCCAGGGGTCAAAAAAGACTATTTATGTATGTTGCTACTACTACAGCCCATGTTTTGTTAGCCCCCAAATGGGAAACAATTGAGGTCTCAACTAAAGAAGAATGTCAACTTAAACTGACGGAATATGCACAGCTTGCAGACTTAACATAAAGAATAAGAGAACAAGAGGAACATACGTTTAAAGGAGATTGGAAAATGTTTACTGAATATATGGGTGAAAACTGTGTGCACTTTAAAATGCTGGCAGCATTAAGATAAATTCAACTGTGTAGATAAGTTTTGATGGATGTAATAATAGAATACCAAATGGTTTAGTTTACGTAAAACATGCAGGGATTTATGGCATGCAAAATGAACCATGGAAAGAGAAGAATGGAAGTCATTGATAATTTTAAGGTGGTTTAAATGAATATTCTAAAATGTAAAACGGAAAAACTTAATGAAAATTATACCAACCCCCCCCCCAAAAAAAAAAAACAGAGAGCAAGAGAGCGAAACGGATTAGGCAAAACCAGCTGCGTCAGCCACGCAGGAAACTGGTATTGCAGCACGATCGGGTGCGAAACCCAGCAGATCTTCAGCTCTCTCATTTGCATAACCAAATTGCTCCCGACGTAATTAAGCACCTGCATGTTTGACAGCGTGCTGCTGGCATTCCTCCGCGCAAACTTGCTCGCGCTGAAACGAAGTGTCCCTCATCCATCTTCCCGCAGAGTGTCAAAACGCTCGCCCCACCCACGGCGCAAACACGCAAAGCTTGCAGGAACTGGCAAGTGGAAATCAATCATCGGCTGCACTTCCCCGGCTAAGGTGGAAAGGGGGCGGCTCTTGCCCGGCTCTGCCGCCCGCCCGGCTCCCTTAAATAAAAAGGCGCACTTCCCTCTCGCACAAACAGCTGACAAGCAGACAGAGTCATATGACCGCCAGCCAGGAAATCGCGGGGCAAGAGCAGAGATGTTGCTGAAACTGCCGCAGGCGATCGCGCTGTTTTCTCTGGCCACTTTGGGCTCAGGTGAGTTTTAAGGGGAACTGACCTCTGCAACTCAGTGCCTGGCTTTTTCGTGTGTGTTGTTTTAAGCTCTTACTAGCGGGGAAGTGCCCGATTGAAAACAAACCACTATCTGACTTCTAGAAGACATCCGAGGGCAACCCTCTTTAGGGAAGTTTTTAATGGTTGACGTTTTATCGCGTTTTTAATATTCTGTTGGGAGCCGCCCAGAGCGGCTGGGGTATGAATATTTGTTGTTATTATTCGCAGTTAAACTGAACTGTAAATGCACGCTTACTTATTATTTCCTAGCTACTTACATCTCTTTGGAAGCAGGGTTCACTGGTATCCGTGGGCATAGCCAGGGTTTATTTTTATTGGGGGGAGGGCAGGATTTCTGTTAGGGGAGGCGGAACCGAATTATCTGTAATGCAAATTAGTTACTTAAGCATTTCATTTATTTACTTGATTTAGGGGGAGGGCAGCTGCACTCCCCACCCCCCGCCCCGCTACGCCCATGCTGATATCTTAAGGAATTTGCTTCTGGCTTGCATTCTCCCGCCCACCGTCGCAATCCTGTACGCTGGGAGTGATGCCTGTTGGATTCAGTGGGGTTTGCTTCTGGTTATAGGATCATGGGTGTAGCCAAAGGTGGGGGCAGCTGCCCCCCATCAAGAAAATAAATAAAAATACTTAGCTAAAAGTAGAGATTTTGACAGATTTTTCCAAGCACTTGGGGTCAAAAGAAAGTAATTTAAAACAACTGTTGTTGAGACATTCCATCCCAAATCTGCTAGACCAGGGGTCAGCAACCTGGGGTCAGTCAGTGTGGTGTAGTGGTTAAGAGCTGTAGACTCGTAATCTGGTGAACTGGGATCGATTCCCCGCTCCTCCACATGCAGCTGCCGGGTGACCTTGGGCTAGTCACACTTCTCTTAAGTCTCTCAGCCCCACTCACCTCACAGAGTGTTTGTTGTGGGGGAGGAAGGGAAAGGAGAATGTTAGCCGCTTTGAGACTCCTTCGGGTAGTGATAAAGCGGGATATCAAATCCAAACTCTTCTTCTAAGGCCCATGGGCCGGAACTGGCCCATGAGTCGCCCCCAAACCATGTTGCCCGCTCGTGTTCTGTGCTAAAATCGCGGGTGCATGCGATCCAGCCCACGGAGGGATCTCCGCAGGACCGATCCGGCCCAGGCAAGATAAACTTTGCTGACCCCTGTGCTAGACAGAGCCAGACAGAGGAGGAAAACAGCTGTGTGTTCTGCCCTCCTTAACATAAGTCCTGGGTATAGGATTGCACAATGAGTTTGCTTTTACAGAGAAGCTCTTTCTGCCTGGTGGCCTTGATTACTTTCAAGCCAGGCGATCTCTGCAATGGTTCAGATGCTGATCCCTGCAGCTCTCTGTAGTGAAACACACTGGTTGGAACCCCTAAATGGATGCGTTGGTTATTCTCCACCTGACCCTCTCTGCCCACCCAGCCCTTGTCTCTGCATGTGCAGATGCAAAAGGAGCATGAGGCCCCTGAACCTGTAATGTCTGAATGGAAGAAAAGGAATTTTAGGAGGTCCAAACTTACCGCATTGTAGTATTTATGCAGCCTGTTAGGGAAAGAAGAGCTGAAATCCCCTTGTGTGTACCACAACTAAAAGTGCAGGGATGATGTCCTCTTTTGCAGTCTAACCCTGTAGCTTTCAGTATCGCAGGGGTAGTCTTTGTTGGGGGCAGTCAGATGTTATGGGACTCCAGTTCCTGGCAGACCCAGCTAATACGGCCAGAGCTCAGAGATGGTGGGAACTTGGAGCCTGAAAGAAAATGCAGGGCACCATATTGAGTATCCATACTACAGTAGGCAGTTTTCATGATTCCCCCTGCTGCAGCACATTAGCCAACACATGAATGGGGAACTGTGGCACCCCAGATTTTGACCTTTAACTCCTGTTGTCCTTGATCATTAGCTATGTATCTATCTCAACAGTAAAAGACATTAGAGCAGGCTTCCTCAGCCTCAGCCCTCCAGATGTTTTGGGACTACAACTCCCATGATCCCTAGCTAGCAGGACCAGTGGTCAGAGATGATGGGAATTGTAATCTCAAAGCATCTGGAGGGCCGAGGTTGAGGAAGCCTGCATTAGAGTGATGGGGGTACCAAAGCAAGGGTGTTCTGGTGGTGGCCCTGTGATTGCGGAATTCATTCCCCATCTTTGACCTTTTTAATGTGACAGTCTTCATTCATGTCCATTGTTCTACTGATGACTTCTGCTCATTTTTATGGGCAGTAATCCAGTTTTTAACTCCACGTTGTTCGTTACATGTTTATACTTTGCAACTAGTTATTACCCTTGCGGATTACAGGGATAGGAAGGTAACTGTTCCCTTTAAAGGCAGTATACAAATTGGTCAATAAATCAGAAATAAATGTATGTGTGAAAGTTCTGCATGTTTGCAGGATTTGCCCTGTGTTTCCAAAGTGACCATCCTGTGCATTCTTCATGGGAGTAAATCCCATGGAACACAGGGAAATAAAAAGGCATAGAAACACACACAGGTTACATATTTTACTCTCTGGGACTAAATTTGTCAAACCTCCACCTGCACTATTGGATTTAACAATTAACTGCATTCAACAGGGGATTAGATTCCTAGCATAGAGATGGAGCGATGGCTGGCTCTGGCTGAATTTCTGCTGAAAGAATTCATAACAGCCACGTGAGAAAAAAGGTGGCACCGTTTTCTGGGAGTAGTCCATTCGCAACCATAGCTTTACACCTACAGATGGGTGGGGAGGCTACTCTCACCCAGAGCAGTTGCATTGACTGTTGTGGCATCAGTTTCTGGAGGAAGGCTGAATCCTATTGGTGGAATGCAGTGAGTGACAATCAAGGTTTTATTGGAAGCCTACATGGCAAAAACTTGCCTAGGAGCTGGTTTCTATGCCTGTGTTTATCAAGCTGTGTGCTGCAGTTAGTGGGGCGAGACTGAAATGTGACAACCCTTCCTGTTTGCTGAAACAGCTCCACACCAGGCCACCTGATGCAGTAATGGCTTCCTCAGTCTCTGCCCTCCAGATGTTTTTTGGCCTACAACTCCCATGATCCCTAGCTAGCAGGACCAGTGGTCAGGGATTCTGGGAATTGTAGTCTCAAAACACCAAGGTTGAGGAAGCCTGATGTAGCAAGATGAGATGGTAAAATGGGTCTGCAGATGGAGAGCTGCACTACTGAATGTTGTGTGCGTGATCTCTGCAAGCAGAAAACTAGAACAGCAGGGAGATAACCTACAGAAGGTTTCTCCCCGATGTGTTCAATTTCTTCTAGGGAGTTCTTAAGAGGTGGAGCATTCAGAAATGCCCTACATGCAGTCCGAAGTACAGTGGTACCTCAGTTTTCGAACGTCTCTGTTGACGAACATTTTGGTTTTCGAATGCCGTAAACACGGAAGTAAATGCTTTGGTTTTCGAACACGCCTTGGAAGTTGAACATGCCACGCGGCTTCCGCTGAGTGCAAGATCCTGAGGCCTAGCTGTCGGCTATAGAGTTTTTGGTTTTTGAACATTTCAGAACTTGAACGTCTTCCGGAACAGATTCTTTTCGAAACCGAGGCACCACTTTAGTAAGTTCAAAGTGGTAAGAAGTCATTTTGCCACCTCATTTCTGCTGGATGTGTGAACCAGACCACAACCTCTTATTCACATCCATTTTCATTTCAGAAAGCTAAATGCATAAATATATTCAGGTATGTCCCACAGTAACAGTGCTCTGGGATGCCAGAGGAAAAATACATAGCTTCCCGGGGTGTAGACAGAACATCCAGTGCCTCTGGGTAATGTGACAAATTCTGAGGTATAATCCAAGCGAGACTGTTAAGTACACAGCTGTGGGGGTGAAGGTCAATTAGTTATCTCCTTTTCCTGAGTGCATAGAATATCCTAGCTGTTCACAAGACTTTACGGAAAGAGCCGTAGGCTGCTTTTGCCACCCCTCTCTTCAGCTAGCAATGTTCTTGAAATGTTCAGTGCCAAGCTGAGGTGACTGCCCACCCAAGTCATGGTTATTTGCGCTGATGCACAATGGGACTTGCCCCACTTCTCCTTTCCCTGTGTGGCCCCTGCACCATCCCCAAATCTACTCCAGAGGAACCCCCCAAATATATTTAGGTGGCTTGGAGGAGAGTGGGAGGTTGTTCTGTTGGGCAAGCAGAAATCCTTACGGTGAATGTTCACCTTAGCGCTGTGTGGAATACAACCCAAATTATTGCTTTAAATTAGGCGTAGGCAAACTCCGGCCCTCCAGATGTTTGGGACTACAATTCCCATCATCCCTAGCTAACAGGACCAGTGGTCAGGGATGATGGGAATTGTAGTCCCAAACATCTGGAGAGCTGGAGTTTGCCTATGCCTGCTTTAAATCACACCAAATACCCTTTTGCAATGTAGCCTTGAACCTCTCTAAGAGTAGGCCTCTGGGCTTCTGCAGATATTCTGACCTCAGCCTTGTGGTTTGTCTGAATTGCCTAAGAATCCTTTGCGAGGGTGTGTCTAGTAATTTTTCAGCGATGATCTGGCATGCAACTGCTTTTATGGATTTGAGTTGCACTGTACGATACCAGCCTGACCCATTGCACAAGTAGCAGAATCATTGACACAGTGATAGAAGAAGCAGCTTTGTGTGTTGAAATGGGCCGAACATTGATCTTGGTAAAGTCATACCTCGAGTTGAATGTGCTTCGGGTTGAGTGCGTTCAAGCTGCGCTCTGTGGCAACCCGGAAGTAACGGTCTGGGTTTCGCCACTTGCGCATGCGCAGACGACCAAAATGACGTCATGCGCGGAAGCGGCAAAACGCGGCATGCGCAGACGCGCCGCCGCGTCTTGCATTCCGTTCGGGATGCGAACGGGGCTCCGGAACAGATCCCGTTTGCATCCCGAGGTACCACTGTACTGGAGTCAAAAGGGTTCCTGTCCATATTTATTATGTCAAGCGCATGCACCACCTTTCTATAAAGTGTAGCAACCGGTGTTTTTTCTCCTCCTCCTTTTCAGCTGTGTATTTGGAGGAACCAAAAGAACCGAAGCAGGCATGGGGGTATGTCACTGTCAGGCCCAACGCCAGCATGTTCTGGTGGCTGTACTATGCCGACAGCCCTGCGAAGAATTTCACGCAGCTCCCTCTGATCATGTGGCTTCAGGTAAGTTCGGGCGGGATATGGGGTGTGATTTGCAGAAGGATTATGCTATCAGTTTACTGTGGCGGTCAGCAGCGGGTGGCGCTGTGGTCTAAACCACTGAGCCTTTTGGGCTTGCCGATCAGAAGGTTGGCGATTCCCTGTGACAGAGTGAGCTCCCATTGTCCTTTTCCAGCTCCTGCCAACCTAGCAGTTCGAAAGCAAACCAGTGCAAGTAGATAAATATCGTATTTTTCCGCTCCATAAGATGCACCTAAACATAAAATGCACCTAGTTTTTAGAAGGGGAAAGGGGGGGAGCCATTTTTTTGAGGATCAGCTCAAAGTTGTTGAGCTTACTTTGCAAAGGGAAAAAATCCTGTTTTTATAGGGTTAAACTCACAGTTCTGCAGCTTCTTTAGGAAAGGAAAGGGAGTTGTTTCTACAGTTTCCAGACATATAATCTAATCAGCCAATCACATGTCGCTGGGGAAACAAACAGCCTCCGTCTGCAGAGCATTCAACAATGGAGGCCTGGGCAAGGGGCCGGGGCCGGAAAGGGAGCCAGCGATCGACCACACATTCGCTCCATAAGACACACAGATATTTTCCCTTACTTTTTAGGAGGAAAAAAGTGTGTCTTCTGGAGCGAAAAATACGGTAGGTACCGCTGCGGCAGAAATGTAAACGGCATTTCCATGTGCTCTGGTTTCCGTCATGGTTTTCTGTTGCATCAGAAGCGGTTTAGTTATGCTGGCCACATGACCCGGAAAGCTGTATGTAGACAAACACTGACTCCTGAGAGTGGAGATGAGCGCTGCAACCTCGTAGTTACCTTTGACTGGACTTAACTGTCCATGAATCCGTTACCTTTTACCTAGGTCCTAGGACATTGTTATAGATCAGTATATTGTGATGTTTTAGCTAGTGAAACATCACAATGTTGAAAACCAGATATCGCCCAGCCCTACTGGCTGATGTTGGACTCCAACTCCCATCAGCGCCAGACCGTAAAGCCCAATGGTCAGGGATGATGGGAGTTGTAGTTTAACATCTTGCAGTGATTGCTGAGGAAACGCAATCCATGTTCAGCCATAGGAGAAACCATCTACCTCTGATGACCTACTTCATAGGGGTTTTGTGAAGACAAAGAAGGGAAGGGCTATAAAAGGTTTATAATCTGTTTTTCTCTCCTTTTTTCCCTAATCTGTGTGGATTCACAGGGTGGCCCGGGGGCTTCAGGAACAGGATTCGGAAACTTTGAAGAGATTGGCCCTTTAAATAGTGATCTAAAGCCAAGAAAGACAACTTGGGTATGTATCATGGCTTGTGACTAGAAGATTCATTTCCTACCCACCCACCCGTTGCTGTCTAAGGAGTTAACCATGCTTGCTCACATGATTATGAGATTAAGCAGGGAAAAGTGTGTCCCATGGAATTTAATACGAATGGCTCTTCCAGATCATGATCTCTGCACGTTGCAGTTGATCATACTATATGAGCCAGTGTGGTGTAGTGGTTAAGAGCGGTAGACTCGTAATCTGGTGAACCGGGTTCGCGTCTCCGCTCCCCCACATGCAGCTGCTGGGTGACCTTGGGCTAGTCACACTTCTTTGAAGTCTCTCAGCCCCACTCACAGAGTGTTTGTTGTGGGGGAGGAAGGGAAAGGAGATTGTTAGCCGCTTTGAGACTCCTGAAGGGGAGTGAAAGGCGGGATATCAAATCCAAACTCCTCTTCTTCTTCTTCTTCTTCTTCTTCTTCTTCTTCTTCTATATTACAGTTTCTGTTTCCCGTTTCTGTTTTCCTTTGCCCATACAATATGTGAGCTTTAGGATCCTTCCTGCATGTTTTCATCTTGGAACCAGAGTTGGCACTTATTTTATTTAGTCATTTATTTGTAAAAATATTTGAATACTGCTATATCGCAGAAATGTGTCATCGTGGTTTGCAACAATAAAAAGGAGACTATTTGGAAAATAACTGTAAACAAGTGAAAAAGCTAGCAGGATTAAGGTAAATTCAATGGTATAATATAGAAAAAAGGAAGAATAAAGGGAGAAAATAAACTAAAAGGACATGTAAGAATGTGCAGGAATGGTGGGGAAATTAAAGGAATCGGGGAAGGGAAGTCGTTGAATGTTTTGTCATAAAAAAAGATAGTAATGGTGGAAATATATATTCGAATGTGAATGTGATTTTGGAAACGGTAATAATGAAAATTATATTTTAAAAATGTGATAAAAACCAAACAATGGAAGTTTTAACTGGCCCTGATCCTTTTAAACGAGCCCAACAAACAGAAATGAAGTGGGTGAAACATCATCCTGAGTGAAAAATGGAATTGTAATTCCAGGAAAAGCCTCACTTGCTTAATTTCTGTACATTATGTGGGTGGTAAAAGTCATTGTCAATGTTGTTGTTGTGGTGGTGGTGTGTGTGTGTTTCACAAGATTAGCTAGCCTCAAAGGCTTGTTGCTGCTTATGCTGATAGTCAAAACTTGCAAGCGTACGTTAAAGAGTTTGTACTGTGGCTTTCTTTGTATATATATTTACACACCATCTTCTAAAACCTCAAACAATGCAGTCGAAAAACAATAACCTGGAACAGGAGGGGCAAAAAAGGGCTTTGTTTCACGTTTGGCACACCCCACACATTTGCATGCGCACACACATACACACACAGAGGCTAGGAGCCTCATTGGCACCTCTCTGGAGGCTTCATCTGGGTCCAAAAAACCTGGCTAGCCACACATACACACACATACCCATTAGCTACAGCTCTGAGGAATAGTCCACTTATGGGGCATTGAAATTATTTTCCTTGTTTTGCCCAGTTTGAATCTATCTGTTGCAAACATCTGAACCTGATGGAAAAGGGAAATGTGAAAACTTTGGGGAGGGTTTTTCTTTACCAAATGCACAGCCACACTTTGCTCTGTTGTCAAGTCATCTTGAGCCATACTACTGCTTATAGAAGGTTGGACAGTGTTCTCGAAGCTACGAACATGAGTCTGACCAAACTGCGGGAGGCAGTGGAAGACAGGAGTGCCTGGCGTGCTCTGGTCCATGGGGTCACGAAGAGTCGGACACGGCTAAACAACTAAACAACAACAACATATAGAAGGCTTACTCTGTTTTCTTTTGGTGATGCAGCTGCAGACAGCAAGCTTGCTGTTTGTCGATAACCCTGTTGGCACTGGATTCAGCTATGTGAACGATACGCTTGCGTACGCCACAAATCTCTGCACAGTCTCCACAGACCTGATGGTGGTTCTCAGACAATTCTTCAAGTCTATGCCCGAATTCCAGGCAAGTAACCAGATAAGGATGGAATAATTTTAAGTATTAGGTAGGAAATGTTACTTCTACAGCTAGAGCTGCAAGTAGTCCACTGAATGGCCACACGAGCCTAGAATCGAGTGTCCATGTAATATAAAAAAATAGAAATTACTTGAAATAAACAAATAGGTCTAGGATTAAATTAAGTTACAGTTAAATAAATGGGATTTAGAATGTTAAGAAAAGTGACTAAGATGGACTATAATTGAAATTGTTTTAGTTTAATAATGATATTGGAAAGCTGTTACTTTTAATTACAAGGAAACTCAGAAGGGAGGGATTTGAGGAAGTCAACCAAGATGTTTAAAAGGTTGGATTTGTGAAGAATTAAGTTTGTTGTTATAGTTTATCTGTTTATTGTTCCCTCTTTCCCCCCTTTTTTCCTTTTCTCTTTCTTCTTTTTTCTTTTTTTCTGTTTTTGTGTATCATCTTGCTTTGTGGTTTGTGTTATCACGGTGGAAAATCTAATAATTTTATTTAAAAAAAGAGAAAAGAATCGAGTGTCCAACATTTTGAAGTCAAATGTACATATTATGGTGATTACTTATGACACTATTATCTCTACCCACCATCCCTGCCGTGATGTGTGTGACATGAGGTCATTGGTTACATGGTAGAATTTGGAAGTATTTTTACTTCCAGTTTGATTAACCATAGTTTAATGTTCCTCCAGACCCCAAACTGCCATTAATCTGAAAAATTGGCAAGTCTTTAAACCAAGGGTTATGACGGTGGGTTGTTTGTTGTAACAAACCATACCTGGGATCAATCTCAGTTTAGGGTTCAGACAGAATGCTGAACTATGATGAATCAAAGGAAATACACCGGAAATCAGGAGAGATGGGAGGAGCGTGTGAGCTCATTCCTGTCCCAATAAGCCATCGTTTTATCATGACATCTGAATGCCCCTCTTGTGTTGAGAATTTCCCCGCCCTGCAAATGATGCTCGATGAAAAGGGGAAGTATACGTCCATTTTAGAATCCCAGTTTTGTGTTTTTAAGTTACTAGGCTGAATGACTTTCCAGAAAGGTTTGAGAGTTTCCAAAGCCATTGTAGAGTACAGGGATTGGAGCATGAGAGTCTCAACACTTTGTTTATTTCCTGCTCTTTTGCACTTACTGCTTCACATTCTCGGCTTCCTCAAATCGGGCAATGTGTTTGAGGAAGTCTGAGGAAATCAAATCCTTGCTCAGCTCATTTGGTAACCTTAGGCTGAGAGTGATTGACCCCATCGTACCTTACTGGGTTGTTGCGAGAATGAAATGGAGGAACTAGGTGCCTTGGGCTCCTTCGAGATGAGTCGGATGAAATAATATTCTAGTCCTTGGTTTTTCAGAAGTGAAAACCGGCATTCATAAGATCTCATGCACATCAATCCAATTTGGTACACTTAGTTTGTAGTGGAGGAGTTTGTTTTATTTTTGGAAAGAGAATGTGGCAAAAATCTGATGACCAAATCCTCAGCGGGGATCCTACAGTTCCCATAATTCCTGATTTTGGCCATGCCGGAGTTGTTCAGTGATGTATATGGTCACTAACTTGTGGTCTTATTTACCCTTCATGATTGCAAATGGAAGTGAAGGCTTTATAATCTGGCCTCGCTCCTCAGAATAGTTCAATTTTCGGTGTGTTTGGGGAGGAAGGAAACGCCGAAACTTTTATTTTTGTCTGTTTGGAGATGAGGGGCAGGCGAATAGAATGTACGGTGCCCAAAACCTTAACTGCTTTCATGGGATTTCTCTTGTAGAAAGTCCCTTTCTACATCTTTTCAGAATCGTACGGAGGCAAAATGGCTGCTGGCGTCGCTTTGGAACTGCATAAGGTACGTGGATCAAACAAACCTTTCCCTGAAGGCGGGGAGGCAATAACTTGTGGCCCTCTAGAGGTCACTGGGCTACAGCTTCCCTCATCTCTGACCATTGGTCATGCTGGCTGTGGCTGATGGAGTCTGAAGGGTGACAGGTTTCCCATCTCTGTGCTAAAGAGATTGGATTCTTCCTTAGCAACATGACTCTTCTCATGGGTGCTAGCTAATAATCATCTGCCACCGTTGCCATCAGTTGTGGAAAACAGTCGTACCTTGGTTCTCAAACACCTTGTGACTCGAAAATTTTGGCTCCTGAACGCCACAAACCTGGAAGTGAGTGTTCCAGTTTGCGAACGTTTTTTGGAACCCAAACATCCGATGCGGGTTCCGCAGGTTCTGATTAAGTGCAGGAAACTCCTACAGCCAATCGGAAGCCGCACCTTGGTTTTAAGCGTTTTCGGAAGTCAAACGGACTTCCGGAACAGATTCCGTTCGAGAACCAAGGTACGACTATACTGGCTTCCTCTCTGTTCGCTCTGAAACAGCATCCGAAATCTACAGGCTCTGTTTATAGGTTCATGTGTTCTTGAAAGCGGTACTGTCAAATTGCTGGTGCCCTACTCAAAATATTACATATTATATTGGTGTAGATCTCATTTTACACAAACTCTTGTTGACTTTTTTTTTCTTTTTCAAAGGCTGTTCAAGCTGGGACCATACAGTGCAATTTTCTCGGTGTAGCGCTTGGCGATTCGTGGATTTCTCCTCTAGGTATGTTAATGGGAGTCTTGAGAACATCTCTCCTGTCGTCCTTGTAATCAGGGATTTTTTTCAGCTGGAGTGGATTTAGCTGGCTGTTAAGGAAGTCTATTGCATCATGGAAACTCATGATTTTTCTTTTTCCCCCTTTAGATTCTGTGATTTCCTGGGGACCTTACCTTTACAGCACTGTAAGTGTTTACTCGGTCCATGCTTTTCGCAGTTAGTTTTTTACTTTTTCATGAGAACCATCAGATCTAAGGCCCATCCAGCCCAGAATCCTTGTATTTCCATAGGCAGTTGGTCATTTTTCATGTGAAATGCAAAAGCCACTCCCTCTTGTTCGGGCTGCAGTACTCTCAGATGCTAGGGCGGCCCCTTATACTGTGTACACACCATACATTTAAAGCACATTCTCCCGCCCTCCCAAATAATCCTGCAGATTGTCATTTGTTAAACTCTGTGATGAGTAAACTGCAATTCCCAGGATACCTTGTGTTTGTCTGGGGTGCTTTATAGATGTGGTATGTACGGAGCTTCAGGCATCACCGAATAAAAGAGGATTCAGACTTGCATAAGAATTACATGTGCTAGTTTAAGTGTATAGATAAAATTTTTGAAATACACAATATGCCCTACCATAGTGCAGAATACTATGACTTGGTGTGTACCTGGCCTTTCTGCAATTAATCCAGAATGCAGCAGCTAGACTGGTGACTGGGAGTGGCCGCCGGGACCACATAACACCGGTTCTGAGAGATCTGCATTGGCTCCCAGTACGTTTCCGAGCACAATTCAAAGTGTTGGTGCTGACCTTTAAAGCCCTAAACAGCCTCGGTCCTGTATACCTGAAGGAGCGTCTCCACCCCCATCATTCAGCCCGGACACTGAGGTCCAGCACCGAGGGCCTTCTGGCGGTTCCCTCATTGCGAGAAGTGAGGTTACAGGGAACCAGACAGAGGGCCTTCTCGGTAGTGGCGCCCGCCCCGTGGAACGCCCTCCTTTCAGATGTGAAGGAAATAAGCAGCTATCTTATTTTAAAAGACATCTGAAGGCAGCCCTGTTCAGGGAAGTTTCTAATATTTAATGCTGTATTGATTGGGAGCCGCCCAGAGTGGCTGGGGAAACCCAGCCAGATGGGCAGGGTATAAATAATAAATTATTATTATTATTATTTATTGCTCTGGGTGCTAAGTGTTGATAAGCAACTTCAAGGTCCCTGCTGTCTCTTTTTTATAGTTTTTGATCTTTAACCCATCTTTGGACCACACATCCTTTTGAACAGAGGACCCCTTTCAAATAGAGGGACTGTCTTCTTGAAAGTATAGAGACCTTGTCCCCAGCATATGGCAGGGTGGTCAACACATCTGTCATACGATTTTCATGTATGTTCATTTTCCCTATTTTGCACTGCAGTCTTACCTTGACGATAAAGGTTTAAAACAAGTGACCACGGCTGCCAAGAAGGTCCTTGATGCTATGAATAAAAGGCAATTCAAGCTGGCTACATTGCTTTGGAGTAAGGCCGAAGATACCATAGAGGAGGTAAGCTTTGTAAGGAGTCTGTGTGAGCAGATTAGACAGAGGTCAGCAACCTAAGACCCGTGGGCCGGAAGCGGCCTATGAGGGTTGCTTAACTGGCCCATGAGCCACCCCCGAACTGAGCCGCTTGCTTGGCGAGTCCCCGCGCGCTGCGCTAAACCAGTGCAGCATGGCACAGGTACTCTCTTCTGCGGCTCCGGAAATCGCTTCTGTGCATGCCCGGATGCCGGAAATTGCGTCTGTGCATGCCCACGATGAGGGACGCTGGTGGCGCTGTGGGTTAAACCACAGAGCCTAGGACTTGCCGATCAGAAGGTCGACGGTTCGAATCCCCGCAACGGGGTGAGCTCCCATTGCTCGGTCCCTGCTCCTGCCAACCTAGCAGTTCAAAAGCACGTCCAAGTGCAAGTAGATAAATAGGTACCACTCTGGCGGGAAGGTAAACGGCATTTCTGTGCGCTGCTCTGGTTTGCCAGAAGCGGCTTAGTCATGCTGGCCACATGACCCAGAAGTTGTACGCCGGCTCCCTTGGCCAATAAAGCGAGATGAGCCCCGCAACCCCAGAGTCGGCCACAACTGGACCTAATGATCAGGGGTCCCTTTACCTTTACCTATGTCCACGGTGCTGGAAATCGCTTCTGCACATGCCCAGATGCCGAAAATCGCTTCTGCAGAGGCACAATTTTAGGCGTCTGAGCATGTGCAGAAGTTATTTCCAGAGCCGCGGACGTGCGCAGATACGATTTCCAGTGTCGGGCTGCAGCAGTCTGGCCCATGGAAGATCTCTGTGGGAGTGATCCAGCCCATGCCCGGTAAGCCTTGCCGACCCCTGGGTTAGTAGTTTTGAAGAAGCAGAGACAGTTTGATGACTGGGTGTAAAGGAGACTCAACTCATGACTTGTGGTAGGGTTGGCATAGGTCTGTGGTTTTTTTTGCAAACAGAACCAGGAAGTGTATGTCAAAAAAACCCCTCCACAACTTTTTGGACAATCGCCTTCCTAAAAAAGCTCATTCTCCCCCACCAGAAAGCTGAATTTTGACTTGTCATGGGGGAAAACCCAGAGCTGTATAAAGCTGAGGTGTACTGATGTCTTCTGGTGAGAAGCTCTCCTTCTCGCTCTCCTCACTTCATTATCCGTTTTCTTTTCTAGTACACGAATGGTGTGAATTTCTATAACATTCTGACTCAGGATACTACTTCATCCACAGCTGCTGCGTCCATTGCAAGCGAAACAGTCCCTGTGTGTAAGTTCAGAGGGAAATGCCCTATTTGACGGCAGGTTTATCATTGCCAGAAATATCTTTGTGCCCCAGGCACATTTCCTCCAACCGTCACATTTGGTGGCAGCCGTAGGATTTGGGAATTTCCATGTTTTTCCACGCAAGGCCTCATTTATGGCCTTGGATGCTGCACTGGGTCATATGACTAGACAGATCATATGACCAAGGAAAGGAAATATTTCTCCTGGGGAATCTTTCCTAGCACCAAATTGCATGACGGTGCCAAGCCATGACTTTTTAATTTGTCTTTTAGCTATTAGTTTTGATTCTGCTGCCACTCATGGGATGTTTTATTGCTGTCTCACGCTGTCTGATTTCCCCCCCAGCTATTGTAGGCTGTTTTTGTTTTGTTGGTTTTTAAATTTTTGGCCTACTAGGAATCACCCTGCAGTTCTTGCAACTGAAGGGTGAGGATTTAGGCTCTATAATTAATATGCGTCATCTTTCCAGATAAACCGGCTCATGCAGTCTCCAATAAAAGCCTTTCTTTATTTCTCTCCCCTTCTCTTTCCGTAAGTGAAACTATTCCAGCGTCATGTACAACATCAAAGTAAGGACAAGCTGAGTGATTTGATGAACGGGCCCATCAGGAAGAAGCTGAAAATAATTCCAGACCATGTCAAATGGGGAGGTAGGGCCATAACTCTGGAATAAAGCTGAAAATTTCCTGAAAATAAGCGGTATTTTGTATACTCTGATCTCTGGAAAATTGAGGGGGTGGTCCTTTTGATAAAGCAGGCATAGGCAAACTCGGCCCTCCAGATGTTTTGGGACTACAACTCCCATGAACCCTAGCTAACAGGACCAGTGGTCAGGGATGATGGGAGTTGTAGTCTCAAAACATCTGGAGGGCTGAGTTTGCTTATTCCTGTGATAGAGCATTTCCAGTCTGTTTCCCTATAAGTCTTCCACTTTTTGAACTGGATTCTACAGTGGTACCTCGGGTTAGTAACACCTTGAGTTACAAACACTTTGGGTTACAGACTCCGCTAACCCGGAAGTAGTATCTTGGGTTAAGAACTTTACCTCAGGATGAGAACAGAAATCGCATGGCAGCAGCAGCGGAAGGCCCCATTAGCGATAGTGGTACCTCAGGTTAAGAACGGTTTCAGGTTAAGAACGGACCTCCGGAACGAATTAAGTTCGTAACCAGAGGCACCACTGTACAAAGAAAGAAATTGCGACCCAGTGGAAAATCCCATCTGTTCAAAGAGCAGAAGTGGCTTCCATCAAAAGCGCGCACGCGCACACACACACACACACACACACACACACACACACACGCAGCCCAGTGCCAGATTTATGTATAAGTTAAACAAGCTATAGCTCTGTTGGGGCACCCCCAAAAAAATTAAAGGGGAAAAAACTGGATGTACATTTCCAAAATATAAGATAAAAAACAAATAAAATAAAACCTATACACAACAAGTGTTTTTGTGTTGTGTAGGCTCCTTTGATGTAAGTCATGCCCCCTTCCCCCGCTAGCCTGCTCCCTAAAATATCACTGGTTTGCTCATTTCTATATAGGGTGCCTACAGTCTGCCTGGACTGGATGAATGTCGGCCAAGCTGTTGTACCTGTTATCTAATATTAAAGAGTGCTTATAGACTGATGATCAGGCAGCATAGACTAAGGGTGTGAGTCTTACGCCTACTGATTGGTTTCATGTAATACATAATTTGTTTATTTTGATGCCGTTATAAAATTACTTTAGAAAAATATTCATCTTTATTATGAAGTAAAGGTAATGGTAAAGGGACCCCTGACCATTAGGTCCAGTCGTGGCCAACTCTGGGCTTTGCGATGCTCATCTCGCTTTATTGGCCGAAGGAGCCGGCGGCGTACAGCTTCCGGGTCATGTGGCCAGCATGACTAAGCTGCTTCTGGCGAACCAGAGCAGTACACGGAAACGCCATTTACCTTCCTGCTGGAGCGGTACCTATTTATCTACTTGCACTTGGATGTGCTTTTGAACTGCTAGGTTGGCAGGAGCTGGGACAGAGCAACGGGAGCTCACCCAGTTGTGGGGATTCGAACCGCCAGCCTTCTGATCGGCAAGTCCTAGGCTCTGTGGTTTAACCCACAGCACCACCCGCGTCCCTTATTATTTAGTAGGCCTATATTATTATTTACAAGTGCAGTTCCCTATTTACCCCCACTTGCTACTATAGTACTATATAGAAATATTATAATTATATTAAATATTTTACTTACTTACTTATAAAGGGCCCCATTACCTTTAGTAGCTTAGGGCCTCATCAACCCTAAATCCAGCCCTGTTGCAGCCCCACTTGTCCCCAGTGCTCCAGAGCAGATTTGTGGGGAGCAGTGGGGAAAGAAAGTATCTACTAAAGTTGCCTCCTCTTTCTGCTAGTTGGAGTGTTCCATGGGCAGAAGGAAACTCAAGATCCCAACCAACGGGTGATAGTCAACTAAGTTTTACTCAAGTGTAGACCCATTAGACTTAATGGACATGCCTAGGTTTCAGTAGGTTTACTCTGAGTAAACCTTAGTGGACAACCACCCTGTGGATTGCATCTAATCTTCGTCATACTTGGAGTAGACCATGGGTAGGCAAACTAAGGCCCGGGGGCCAGATCCGGCTCAATCACCTTCTAAATCTCGCCCGTGGACGGTCCGGGAATCAGCGTGTTTTTACATGAGTAGAATGTGTACTTTTAAAAAAAATGCATCTCTGGGTTATTTGTGGGGCATAGGAATTTGTTCCTTTTTTTCTTTTCAAAATATAGTCCGGCCCCCCACAAGGTCTGAGGGACAGTGGACCAGCCCCTTGCTTAAAAAGTTTGCTGACCCCTGGAGTAGACTCATTGAAATTATTGGACATAACTTAGCTGCGTTAATGTCAGTGGGTTTACTCTGAGTAGTACTTAGTTGGACACAAGCCTTTGAGTCTAAATTACATTCTGACCTGATGGCAGTTGTGAACCTTGGTGGAAAACTCTGTCTGTCTTGGCAGGCTTGTTTAGTTTAAAGAGAGCATGTGGAAGTATATTCTTTTCAATTACTTTTCTCTGTTTAATGAGAAGAGCGTATATACATGAAGACTTTAAAATTCGCACTTCTATTTTTTTAAAAAATGCAAATACATTGTTGGAGTTGATACGCAGTTTTATTTGCACAGAAAAAATGGAAGGTGGTCGACTGTTGTTTCTTAAAGAAAGTACATGCCATTGAAAGTTCTGATTTCTTCTCCAACGCATAAAATGTTCTACTTCTCCTTAGCAGTATATCATACTGACTCGGATAACTCAGAGCCTGGCCCCATGAGTGGAAAAGCCACGCTGATTATATTTCCTTTCCTTGCCCCTGTCTCTTAATGTTTTTGCCATCATTCTTCCAGGCCAGTCAAAAGACGTGTTTGCGAATATGGCTGAAGACTTCATGAAGAATGTAATAGATATCGTAGATGACTTGCTGGCAGCCAACGTCAATGTTACTGTCTACAATGGGCAGTTGGATCTCATCGTTTCTACCATAGGTAAGGATTTTTCTGGGGGTGCAAGGGTCAGGGGTCAGCAGAGAGAGGGAGGATGACGCTATAGGCAAGGCATCGCATTTTTGAAATCCCATTTGCGTCTCACAGTCATGATACTATGTAGCAGGGTTTCCCAAACTGTTTTCAGACTACAATTCCCATCATCCCTGACCACTGGTCTTGCTAGGTAGAGATGAAGGGAGTTGTAGTCCAAAAACAGCTGGAGACCCAAGTTTGGGAAACCTTGGTAGAAGTGTTAAACTTGCTTGCTAAGGAGTTCAAATACTTGCTGTGCCCCATTCTGAGACTTCACCAGTCGTTACTCCAATGTTTTCAAAGCTTTAAGATCTAGAAACTTACCGTATTTTTCACTCTATAAGATGCACCAGACCATAAGACGCACCTAGTTTGGGGAGGAGGTAAACAAGAAAATAAATATTCTGAATCTCAGAAGCCAGAACAGCAAGAGGGATCGCTGCGCAGTGAAAGCAGCAATCCCTCTTGCTGCTCTGGCTTCTGGGATAGCTGCGCAGCCTGCATTCGCTCCATAAGACGCACACACATTTCCCCTTATTTTTTAGGAGGCAAAAAGTGAGTCTTGTAAAGCAAAAAATGCGGTAATATTTGCTTCCTCCCACCTCCTGCAACTGTCTGTCAACCCAGCATACGAGGAGCTGCAAACATGTGCAATTCTGATAAGCCATTCAGGCTGAGTTCTTGCAGTGTGCAGTTGATAATATACACAACTGACTGGCTTTCAGGGCCTGTTTCATCACAAGGCAATATGACCAATGCCCTGAGAACTCAGGCTTCTGGAAGCATGCTTGAATGCCTGCCCAAATATTTGGATTATAACCAGGTTGCCTTGTCCTAGGCTAAAACAAGAACTTCTGCAAAATGTACAAAGCCTATACAGTCATACCTCGGGTTCCAGACGCTTCAAGTTGCGTTTTCTCAGGTTTTGGACCACCGAAACACGGAAGTACCGGAACGGGTGACTTCTGGGTTTCAGCAGTCGCACATGCACAGAAGCGCCGAGTCGCAACCCGTGCATGCGCAGACGCGCCTCTGCGGGTTGCGAACGTGCATCCCGCACGGATCATGTTCACAACCCGAGAGTCCACTGTATTCAAATATCCACTTTTATGTCGTTATCTCTTTACACCTAAGGCAACATGGTTTGTGGAGACCTGACTTGGGAACAAGCTTGCTGGCTCAGGTTTGCATTTAAGATGCAAACAACCTGCCAGGAAGAGGTGAATCCGCAGCAGCCAATTTAGAAAAGTAATTTTGAAGGCGGTTCCAGAGACTATAATTGTTAGTATCAGGAAAGACAGGGTGGAGACGAGAGGCGGTGACTGTAGAAGTCACAGGCATATTCTGTGTGCACGTGCCAGTTGCTTAGAAATGTCTTAAATGTTTCCCTGATAGTGTCATGGTTCTCCTCGGGCAGTTGGCAACCCACCTTTTTGTAACATCTCATCCTGTTGCCAGTTGAGTCACTCTATTTCAATATTCCTCCCCTTGGTTCCTCATTCTGGTTTGGATTCAGTGCCAATTAATAGTGTTTCCTGCACGAGTGCTCTGTCCTCTCTTACCCAGTACAGCCACGAAGAGGAGAATGCAGTTTGTAATGTCCAATCCCAAACTACAGTTTCTTAACAATTCCGGCTTGCCTTCCTAAGATACTGGACTCGGCTACGTTAGTAAAGAAACAGTGATTTGAATGTGCTATAAACATGCAGCACCAGATGGCGCCAGAGAGCAGGAATTTTTTAATACGCCCTTTTCCATAGGGTTTTTTATTTATTTATTGTTATAATCTAATTTCTGACTTATTTATAGTGGTCCCCCCTGCCCGTGTGTAGATCCACCCATTGTTAAGACCAGGCATAGGCAAACTCGGCCCGCCAGATGTTTTGAGACTACAATTCCCATCATCCCTGACCACTGGTCCTGTTAGCTAGGGATGATGGGAGTTGTAGTCCCAAAACATATGGAGGGCCAGGTTTGCCTATACATGCACTAAGGGAGGAACAGAGATGTATGCCGCAGGGTTAAAAGAAAAACAAGTTTCTATGCCAAGCATAGGCAAACTCTGCTCCCTCGGCCTGGAAGCGAGATGAGCGCCACAACCCCATAGTCGCCTTTGACTGGACTTAACCGTCCAGGAGTCCTTTAACTTTACCCCCTTTCAGGCTTCCTATGGAGCTCTTTTTTGTTCCTTTAAATTGATTACAGTGGTACCTCAGGTTACAGACGCTTCAGGTTACAGACTCCGCTAACCCAGAAATAGTACCTCCTGTTAAGAACTTTGCTTCAGGATGAGAACAGAAATCGGGCAGCGGCAGCACGGCGGCAGCGGGAGGCCCCATTAGCTAAAGTGGTACCTCAGGTTAAGAACAGCTTCAGGTTAAGAACGGACCTCCAGAACGAATTAAGTACGTAATCAGAGTTACCACTGTATATTGATTATTGCAGGGCTGGGGGGAAAGTGTGGTATTCCAGGGTCTTCTAAAACAGGCAGAAAAACCCAATAAGGACGTTTCCCGCTACCGCCACCATTTTTTGTGGAGTGTGATGTCTGGCAAAACAGGACACCTCTCTCTTACATGAGCATTTTCTCTCCCCCCCCCCCCTCAATTATCTGTTTAGGCCAGGAAGCATGGCTGCGGAAACTGAAGTGGCCCATGCTGAAAAAGTTTACTGCGCAAAGATGGAAGCCTTTATATGTAGGATCAGAATCCACAGCGACGGCCGCTTTCCATAAATCCTACGAAAACCTGGACTTTTTCTGGATTCTGAAAGCTGGGCACATGGTAAGTTAACTCGTATGCCTTGGGAAAGAAACAAAATGGAATATAAAGGAGGCTTGATTGCTTTAAATTGGATGCTCCTGTTGCAGTCTTTTCAAGGAGTTACTTTGTTGGCAGTTGCAGTACATCATTTTTGGGTGCAATGACTCGGAGAGCAGGGATTTAGCACCGTATGGAGAATCTTCACTTATGCTCCCGTGCAAGGTGCCAAAGGAAATAATTATAATAGCCGTCTTAATATTTCACAGAACAAGGAACACGGAACAATTGAGTTGAAACCTTTTATTGGTCCAGCTGGTTTTATAAAATACTGCTAGAAGCTTTCAAGCTGCAAAGTATCTTTCTTCAGGCCTGTGTGTTTAAGAGAGAGAAATACATAAAAACCAATAGGTTATATGTGACCAGGCTTATAGTCATAACAGTTCCACAAAAAGGCACTTGAAATAGGGCTGGGGGCTGTTTGTCATCGAGCCAAGGCTAGGCTACTTCTGGTATGCAGGTGGCACTGTGGTCTAAACCACTGAGCCTCTTGGGCTTGCCAATCAGAAAGTCGGCGGTTCGAATCCCTTTCGACGGGGTGAGCTCCCGTTGCTCTGTCCCAGCTCCTGCCAATCTAGCAGTTCGAAAGCACACCAGTACAAGTAGATAAATAGGTATGGCTGCAGCGGGAAGGTAAACAACATTTCCATGTGCTCTGGTTTCTGTCACGGTGTCCCGTTGCTCAGGAAGCGGTTTAGTCATGCTGGCCACATGACCTGGAAAGCTGTCTGTGGACAAACGCCGGTTCCCTCGGCCTGAAAGCGAGATGAGGGCCGCAACCCCATAATTGCTTTTGACTGGACGTAACCGTCCAGGGGCCCTTTATACTTCTGGTACCTGCCTGGGCCTGAATAAGAACTACAAAGGATGAAAGGGAAAGGGAAGCGAACACAACTGCTTTGTCCTTAAGGGGCCATGTCAAAATGACTAAACCCTGTAGGTAGTTAGGGAAAATCCTGAAATCACCAACTGCCAGCAAGAGACAAATCTCTTGATGTCGCAGTAGTCGCTGCAGTTCTGTTTCTTACAGTGTGGAAGCGTGGAGCGGGCACAATGATGATTGGACAATTTATTCAAGCTGGCAGGCTCCCATAAGTTGAGACCTTTCATTAGACGATAGTGATATGATGAGATTGCACTGGCCTTTGTTTCTTGGGAATTTTTCAATCCCGTCGTTGCGCTTGAAATCAGTAGGCCTCAGATTTCTCTTACGGTGCTCTACCTATGCCAAAACATACTGTGTGTGGAGGGGAGGGGAGCCTTACCCTGGCATCTCTGGATCACTGTCTTTAAACGATAGCAAATCCTGAGATGAATAATATTATAGCTGGGGTTTGCCCCCCCCTTTTCTTTTCTAAATGACTAATCATTAGCTGTGGCTACCTGTGACATTCTCTCTAGCAGCTTCTATCATCATTATTTATTATTTATTCAGTTTTCATACCACTCTTTATCAAAAGATCCTGGGGCAGTGTACAACATTAGAAACACGTTACAGAACATCCATAATAAAAACATAATAAAAAAGCATAGTGACAGACAGACAAATAATAAAAGAGTTAATAGCAGTCCATGCATGCCAGCATGATGTGATAGAGTCCTGAAGAATTATTATTATTAATAATAATAATAGTTTGCAGACTGCCCTATACCCGCAGGTCTCAGGGTAGTTCACAAGATAAAATCAAAATAAAAACAAAAACAACCCCCAAAAGCCCCAGCCACATTGTAAAAGGCTTGAATCCCGAACGCATTGCAAGTCGAACGTTTTGGCTCCTGAACACCACAAACCCGGAAGTGAGTGTTGCAGTTTGTGAATGTTCTTTGGAATCTGAACATCCAACGCGGCTTCCGATTGGCTGCAGGAGCTTCCTGCAGCCAATCGGAAGCCACGCCTTGGTTTCCAAACATTTTGGAAGTCAAATGGACTTCCGGAACGGATTCCGTTCGACTTCCGAGGTACCACTGTGCTTGGACCTAGGAGACCAGGGTTGAAATCCCCTCTCAGCCGTGAAGCCGATTATCTCTCAGCCTAACCTACCTCACACTGCTGATGCAAGGATTAAATGGAGACAGGAAGAAGTGTGTTTGTGTACGAGCTCTCTGGAGAAAAGGTGGAATAAAAATGTAATAATGGAAAGAGAGTAAAGATCACGTTGCTCTCCTTAACAGGTACCAGCCGACCAAGGAGATATGGCGCTGAAAATGGTCAAGATGGTGACCCGCCAATGCCGCTAAGAGAACTGGGGGCCGGCTGGCTTGGCTTTCCCACAAGAGCGCATCATGCTGTTGGAATGTTCTCATTGCACACGGAACTTGCGGGTGGGACAGTAGCTCTTCAGCGCGGTGGAGTCTTTTCCCTATATGATACGCTATGCAAGGCTTTTTTTTTTTAAAGCATTGCCCTTCACACTCCTCTGAAACCACAGCCTCTGCCTCCGCGGTACCCCCACTGACCTTCGGTACGATAAAGTAATTCACCGAACATCTGCTTTCTGCACCGTCGCCGCTTAAAACGGGTAAGAGCTTAGGATCAACTGAGGTTTGCCGAGCCCCCGGAGGACGAGTGAAAAGCAGAGGCTCTGTTAGACGAGCCCTTCTATTAAACCACGGCGTTTGCTGTGAACGACTCAGGGCAACCTTCTATGTAGAAAACAAAACAAGCCTACAAAATATACTGATTAGGAGCCACTTTGTAGTCTGGCTGGGTGGGGCTGTTTGGCTGACCCTGGAGACAAAAGCCCACGTGGCACCAAAGTTCACAGGCTTGTAAAATGTGTGGGGTGGGGATGGGGAAATGCAAATTATGATAGGGAAATTTTATTACATCTAATTTTAAGGTGACTATTTTTTATATATATATATACGCATTCAGAAAAGCACTGTTACACAGGCAGTCTGGGCTTGCAGCCCTAGCTTTAAATTCCCAAAGATACCAGTCTTCCTTTTGCAACCTCCTGAAGCTTGATCTACGGCACAAAGGTCTGAAACATGGCCGTGGGCAAACAGGCCACAGCGATCGCAGCATCAGCGCCCCTGTTTTTCACTGTTGATGTGATTGAGGCTACAGTCTTGGGCAGAGGGACCAGCAGTGGCAGAGGACTAGTAGGGAATGGGGCAGTGCTTAACCCTTGCACTCCTGCCCAGTTTTCCCACTTGAACTTGACCCAGTGGAAACTATCTGCGCAGTAACTCATCCTGTCGTTTAAAAACCCAGCACGACATTGTAATGGTGTTGTGTGTTTTTTGGTAGGTATTCTTTCCTGTGCTTCACGTTTTCTTGTTAAATTGGGCAGCTGGCAGTAAAGGCAGCTGCTGCCACCTTAATGAGGACTAGTTGCTAGGCTTGTTTGGTTTTTGCTGTTTACAACCCTTCCTTGAATGAAACGAGGCCCTCAACCAGAAACTCCCAAGGTGGGTATGCAGATCTCTGGACCTTTGTTGCTCTGTGAAATGGGAAGATGAAGGAAAAGGTCTTGCCAGATGCTGCTTTGCGTTGTCCTCTCGTGGCTGTCCCGTCGCGCCCGTGCCCTCCCCCCGAGTTTAGAAGTCTATATAGCAGCACCCCAAGATCAAATTGCAATACATCTCTCGAACATTTGTCCAGGAGGAGAGCGCTATGTCTTGTTCAAATATGCCGGATGTTGGAAATGGAAACCATGTTGCTTATTTATGTAATGCATGTCTTTCTGATGACTCTGAATAAATAATAAATGGATGGAAGCCACATTTGCATGGTGCATATGAACTCTGCACGCAGAGCTCTTCAAAACAAACACTTAGAGACAATTATATGTTTCCGGTGAATACTTCTCCATAGGCCATTAACACATATGTTAAGGTTTAGATGCCCACCTTTGTTTACTAAAACAGAGCTTCTGTCGTTCTCAGTCTGCCTGTTGTGGCGGCCTAGGCTTTGTGTATGCCCTGATGCCATTATTTCTCTGGGTTTGGGATAGAAACCGATTTACCTACCTTCCTCTAAACCAGCAGTGGGGAGCCTGTAGCGCTATGGATGGTGTTGGACTCCCAGCTCCCATCAACTCCAGCCAGAATGCTAGGAATCTTTTGCCCAGCATGGGAATCAAACCCACAACCCTGAGATAAAGAGACTTGTGCTCTACCGACTGAGCTATTAATTGCTACTTGATAATAGCTGTGATTGGATGGGATGCAGGTGGCGCTGTGGGTTAAGCCACAGAGCCTAGGACTTGCCGATCAGAAGGTCAGCGGTTCGAATCCCCGCGACAGGGGGAGCTCCCGTTGCTCAGTCCCTGCTCCTGCCAACCTAGCAGTTTGAAAGCACGTCAAAGTGCAAGTAGATAAATAGGTACCGCTCCGGCGTGAAGGTAAACGGCATTTCCATGCGCTGTTCTGGTTCGCCAGAGGCGGCTTAGTCATGCTGGCCACATGACCCCGGAAGCTGTACACCGGCTCCCTCGGCCAATAAAGCGAGATGAGCGCCGCAACCCCAGAGTCGGCCACGACTGGACCTAATGATCAGGGGTCCCTTTACCTTTAATAGCTGTGATTGCAGCTGAGGGCATGGCACCACTTTGGAGGAGGAGAGGATTCCACAACATAGCTTTAGATTTTTATTTTCCTTTTAAAAGATGACAACTTAATACAGCTGTTTGCTACAGAGATTTTCTGCCCGATTCCACCCAAAACGTTTGTGCTGATTTTTCAGCAAGCGTAGACAGAATCTGTTGCAGTTTTACTTCTGTGCATCATCCCATTTTTCTGAGACATATAATACATCTGAACCTCTTAAAAAAAAAACCAATAAATCCGCCCACAAAGATATATTCTGTACCTTCATTAATTGTCACGGATTCTTGGCCCTGTTGTCTGGTTACTCATAACGTTGCAGTGGACTTCTGAGCCACCAGATGGAGTAAGGAGACTTTAAATATCCCACCATAGACTGCATAGTGTTAACAATTTAAGCAGTTATGAAAGAGGGTCACAGACTAGAATGTGCGATGACACACAAGTGGCAAGGTAGGTGGTTCATCCACAAATGCGGTTCTTCACAACTGTGAACAGGGAAGTGGGGTAGGGGAAATGATAACAAGGTACTGCGGTTAACTCTAAAGTCATTCCCTGCTCCTGCTCAGCCTGCACACAAAAAAAGCATTTTGGTTCCTGAAATGCGTTCAGATTGTGCAGATAAAATAGAACGGATAGAATTCTACAGGATGTGGAATTAGTGTGTGAAAACAGTTCGGCTCCAAGGATCTCCAGGAATAAACCTCCAGATGGTGGAGATGTTGGGTGCCATCCTGACACGCAGGCATCTTCACTTGGTCGCAATCTGGCGAATTTCAGACACTGCCTATGAGCTTCATGGCATGTACAGATTGGAAGCCTGATCCAAGTATTTTATTTTATTTTCGAGCTGTTAACCTCCCTTCGTGAGATCTAAGGACAGGTTGCAGCGCTTTAGAAAAGCAATATTAAAATTAATTTGAAACAGTTGACAGTCACAAAAATAGGGTGGTTCCTAATCGATATCAGGTGCCAATGGCTAGGGCAGGCATAGGCAAACTTGGCCCTCCAGATGTTTTGAGACTACAATTCCCATCATCCCTGACCACTGGTCCTGCTAACTAGGGATGATGGGAGTTGTAGGCCAAAAACATCTGGAGGGCCAAGTTTGCCTATGCCTAGGATAGGGTAAAGAAATCTGACTTCAACCTACCATAGAAACTAGACCAGGAAGGTGCCAAGTTTGATGGGGAGGGAATTCCACAACTGAGAAGCTGCCACCCCCAAACTTCTGAGGATGATGGGACTTCCTTGAGTGGCCCTGCTGCCAATAATAATAATAATAATAATAATAATAATAATAAATTTATTATTTGCACCCTGCCCATCTGGCTGAGTTTCCCCAGCCACTCTGGGTGGCTTCCAACAAAAATTTAAAATACATTAAAATGTCACACATTAAAAACTTCCCTGAACAGGGCTGCCTTCAGATGTCTTCTAAATGTCAGGTAGTTGTTTGTCTCTTTGACATCTGATAGGAGGGCGTTCCACAGGGCGGGCGCCACTACCGAGAAGGCCCTCTGCCTGGTTCCCTGTAACCTCACTTCTCACAGTGAGGGAACCGCCAGAAGGCCCTCAGTGCTGGACCTCAGCATCCCGGCAGAACAATGGGGGTGGAGACGCTCCTTCAGGTATACTGGGTCAAGGCCAGCCCAAGTGGGACTGTGGGAAAGGTGGTGGTCTTTCAGATATTTGGGCCTAAGTTGTTTAGTGCTTGAAATGCTAATGTTTAAAGACTAACCATTGCCCCACACTGAGCTGAAGGCAAGGATGTGGGTGGAAGGAAGGGGAAATAATGAAATCAAGTTGGTTGATTTGGGTGCAGGAGAATGGGACGCTGAGAGACGAAGAACCAGGACAGAATGCTGCTGTTTCTTATATGTGAGCACCAGAGTTTGTGCTCTTCATGCTGCAAGTACAATGGCCAAAGGGGAACTTGCAGATCTCCCATGTGATGAGCTGTATGAGCTGTCTTTACTGCACTGGAGGCCAAAAGAAGAAGAAAATTGCAATTTTCCCTGAAGCTCCTCTAAAAATGGGAGATGCAAGAAAAATAAAGAACTTATTTATGTATGCTACAACAGCGGCAAGAGTCTTGGTAGCACAAGGATGGAAGAATGAGGAAATCCCAACAAAAGAACAGTGGCAAGAAAAATTGATGGCTTATGCAGAACTGGCTAAATTGACATACAAACGGCGGGACAAGGACAACTGTGACTTTAAGGAAGAAGGGGAGCTTTTTACAAATTATCTAAAAAGACAACAAAATGAACTGGACTCCTTGGCAGGGTTTGAATAAACATACACAAATTTATTGGTTGATAACATGATAGAAAGATAATGTAAGGATATGTACAAGTTTATAATATGCAGAGAATAATATGTGCTGAGAAATCAGAGAGAGGAGCTGAGGGAAGTTTCGGGGGGAGGGTTTGATGGGGGTGGGGAAAAAGGGGGGGAAAATAATGAATATGATATGTTTTGAAATTTTGTTATGCTGAAATTGTTAATAAAAATATTTTTAAAAATAAAAATTGGAGATGCGGCTCTGTCACCCCTCTCCTGCCTCACGTGCTCCTGCCAAAAATATTTTTCTCTTCCTGAGAAAGCGACTTCCTGGAGAGTGACTTCCAGTCAATTGCAGGCAATTCTGATTTTGATGGACCTATGTCAGCAACCTTTTTCAGCTGTGGGCTGGTCCACTGTCCCTCAGACCATGTGGTGGACCGGACTATGTTTTTTTCCAGGATGGGGGTTTATTTCCCAGTACGTTTCCAAGCACAATTCAAAGTGTTGGTGCTGACCTTTAAAGCCCTAAACGGCCTCGGCCCAGTATATCTGAAGGAGCATCTCCACCCCCATTGTTCAGCCCGGACACTGAGATTCAGCTCCGAGGGCCTTCTGGAGGTTCCCTCACTGCGAGAAGTGAGGTTGCAGGGAACCAGGCAGAGGGCCTTCTTGGTAGTGGCGCCCGCCCTGTGGAACGCCCTCCCATCAAATGTCAAGGAAATAAACAACTATCTGACTTTTAGAAGACATCTGAAGGCAGCCCTGTTTAGGGAAGTTTTTAACGTTTGATGTTTTATCGTGTTTTCAATATTCTGTTGGGAGCTGCCCAGAGTGGCTGGGGAGGCCTAGCTAGATGGGTGGGATATAAATAATAAATTATTATTGTTTTTATTAGAGGTAGGCTTCCTGGGATTTCCAGTGATATGGTATCATGAGACATGCGGCTATCAGTAGGGGGGGGAAATTAAATCTTTATGCTGGATAGTAGGATTAGAATCTGGGTTTAGTGAAGGCAGAGCAAAGGCTGGGTTTGATGAGAGAGGTTGGTTAACAATTTTGGAGATAGTATCGGAGACCCAGGTCCAGAATATATAGATAATCTTGCATTCCCACTAAGCATGAAAATATGTCCCAAAGTTCTCGCAACCTTTCCAACAAAGGAGGGACACAGGGATGTATTGATTTTGGTTAGACAAGCTGGGGTCCAATGCCACCTGAAAACAACCTTCAGAGAAGCTTCTTGAAGGCAAGATGAGAAAGCTCTTAACTAGGAACCAGGAAATCATGAAAAAACTGCACATCTGCTGTTAATATATCTATAGGAGAATGTGAGATGTGTTTCCTAGGGTGAACACAGCCTGCAAATGTATTAAGAGACGTTGCTACTGTACGTTGGAAGGTGATGGAAATGGCAGGTGATAAGGTCACCAGCCTTTGGGTGATTGCATTTGCTTCAAAAGGAGTTGTGACACCAGCTAAATAAGGAGGGATGGCATTGATAGGGGAAAGCATCTGACAACTGGCAGAATCCCGCTAGCTCTGTGGATACCGCAGGGCCTCACCGTGAAATGTCTCCTCCTCAATCACTAACCTTTAACAAGCCAAAATGACAAGCCCATCAAAAGTGATATTTCAGGAGCAGAAAAGGCGCTTCTCCTTCCGTAACAAGCCCTACGCTTGCTGTTCCACAGAGCACATGATCTGAGCAGAGGGTATTTCTGGTAGTGACTAATACGGCAGCCGGCACATCGTATATTATCTGTTTCCATCCTGCTGGTTTGCGGCAGATATCTGCGTGCAGTTATGAGGGACAAGCCTGCAGCTAAAAAATAAAAGCCTAAAAATAGCTCAACAACTTTTGTTTCCAGATTTTCACTTTCTTCATGGATGCACATGCAGTTGTTCCCCAGAAACCCATTCTGTCATATCTTGGCACTTTGTTTCAGTTAATCCCCATTCATAAAGTGGGAAGAGGTTATTGCAAAGGGCTATGAACAAGTAGGGCTTGCAACAAAATGTTGCAGTGTGGTGTTCCCATCTTCACTATTTCAGTGACACCATTCCATTCCGCCTTCCACTTCCCTCATTTTCAACCACCCTCGCTTCCCAGTTTGTCAGTATTCCATAGTATGTACATCCTCTCACTGGGCTGTCTGGAGTTTCCCCCAAGATTGCTGCTTCTTTATCTCGTACTTCTACAAACTGTGAAGTTCTCACAAGCCTGCTGATATAACCCCCCCCCCTCTGATCCATAGATGGTGACTTCTTTGCTGTGTAAGCAATGGCGCAAAAGAAGGAATGGGTGACTTTAAAAGAGGATCAGACAAATTCATGGAGAGCGTATTGCGGTTAGGGTTAGGGTTGCTTATGGAATGCTTATGGTTGCTTATGGAATGCTTATGGTTGCTTATGGTTGCTTATGACAGTGTTTCCCAAACTTTTTTGGGCAAAGGCACACTTGTTTGATGAAAAAAATCTCGAGGCACACCACCATTACAGCCCCGTGACGTCAGCGCGCAGCGTCACGCCGGGAGGGATGCACGAAAGTGTAAGTTTCAATTTTTTCCCCTCCCCCTTGCCGGGGAACCTCCAAGCTTTGGGGGTGGGGGGGGGGAGGAGGCAGCAAAGCGAGGCAGGAAGGAGAGCGCGGCTTGGCTGAGTGAGCTTTGGCAGGGAATGAGAGCCGCGAGGCGGGCGCTGCGGACGGAGGCGCTGCCCGCCGAGCTCGCAGGCAGCCAGGCAGGCAGACGGCGAGAGCCCCGCGCTGGGCGGCCTCTCCTCGCCGCCGCCACCCCGCCTCTCGCCGCCCGACTCGCCCGCCTCCCTCCAGGCAACATCTCGCGGCACACCAGGCAACATCTCGCGGCACACTAGTGTGCCGCGGAACAGTGGTTGGGAAACACTGGCTTATGAGGCCAGTTGCCTTTCTCTCTCTGGAATAGTTCATAGAGCTAAAGGAGGAAGTTGGGAAAACTGACTCTCTTCCCCACTTCCTCTTCCAGCTCTATGTGCTTTTCAAAGCTCAGATTTTCTATGGGATCTAAGTTTACACGTGGAGCAGAGAGGGATGTCTCCCATGGCACTCACTCAAAAATCCAAACAAGCTCATGGGTCAAAATAACAACAACAATTATTTATACCTTGCCCATTTGGCTGGGTTTCCCCAGCCACTCTAAAATAGCTGGCTTTTCCTCTGGACCATTTCTGGTCTCAGGGGCATGGGTGGCACTGTGGGTTAAACCACAGAGCCTAGGGCTTGCCGATCAGAAGGTTGGTGGTTCGATGGCGTTTCCGTGCGCTGCTCTGGTTCACCAGAAGCAGCTTAGTCATGCTGGCCACATGGACAGGAAGCTGTATGCCGGCTCCCTCGGTCAATAAAGCAAGATGAGCGCCGCAACCCCAGAGTCGGTCACAACTGGACCTAATGGTCAAGGGTCCCTTTACCTTTACCTATTTCTGGTCTCAGACCTGGTCTCAGATCCATTCCCTCTCTTTCCTCCCCCCCCTTCATTCTCAGACCCCTCACCCCCGCTGAAAGCTGTCACATCGCAAATGGGCATTCTCGGTTGCTTCCCAGTGACACTTCCTACAGCACCATCCAGATTCCTCATTTCTTGCCTCTCCCAGATCTCATTAGTGTGCGGAGACAGTTGATGGGCAGCTGTCAGACTGTGGCTGCTCAGTGCCTTGTGATCTGTAGCAAGAACATGTGGTTTTAGAATCACAGAACTGTAGAGCTGGAAGGGAACATGAGCTAAAAGCTCCTGAGGAACAAATCGGAAAAAGGGAAGGTGTCTGTTTACTTGCCTGCATCATGCGCATGTAGTTAACCCACCTATCTGTGAAATGTCCATTAGTGTGACAGATACGAGGTTTCCAAAACATGAAAGCTGCATGCAAAATTTCAATACAGCAGGAATCTGCAGAACATAGGGATGGTATTATTCCTTTCCACTTGGAACCTGTTGCTTCTCTCAACCTATGCACCCCCTCCCATGTTGCATGGGGGTCCATTTCAGCCACCAGTCACAAGGAGAGAGGCAGCAGGGAACAAACCAAACAAGACCAGACCAGACCAAACCTGGAAGGCTCCTTTCTGTCCTGAAGATGCAGATGAGGAGGCTGCTGCTACACACACACACACACACACACACAGAGAGAGAGAGAGAGAGAGAGAGAGAGAGAGAGAGAGAGAGAGAGAGCTGTGAACCCAAGACACAAACCTGGAATCTGAATTCCAGAATCTTATATTCAAGTCTGACACTATCCCTAGGCCTGCACTCTAAGGAGACTCAAGCATTTTTTCATTTGTAAATTTTAAAGCTGCTGGAAAATCGCCACTGCCTGGAAAATCTCCCCGGAAGACCTTGCTGGGCTAGATGGGTGGTGGTGGGGGGATGACACCCTTGTTGTTGTTTAGTTGTTTAGTTGTGTCTGACTCTTCGTGACCCGCTGGACCAGAGCACGCCAGGCACTCCTGTCTTCCACTGCCTCCCGCAGTTTGCTCAAACTCATGTTCGTAGCTTCGAGAACACTGTCCAACCATCTCATCCTCTGTCGTCCCCTTCTCCTTGTGCCCTCCATCTTTCCCAACATCAGGGTCTTTTTCAGGGAGTCTTCTCTTCTCATGAGGTGGCCAAAGTACTGGAGCCTCAGCTTCAGGATCTGTCCTTCCAGTGAGCACTCAGGCCTGATTTCCTTCAGAATAGATAGGTTTGATCTTCTTGCAGTCCATGGGACTCTCAAGAGTCTCCTCCACTACTGGGAAAGCCATAGCTTTAACTATACGGACCTTTGTTGGCAAGGTAATGTCTCTGCTTTTTAAGATGCTGTCTAGGTTTGTCACTGCTTTTCTCCCAAGATGCAGGCATCTTTTAATTTCGTGACTGCTGTCACCATCAGCAGTGATCATGACACCCTTAGAAGATAATAATTCCACTCCTCTGGTGGCTCATTCTCATCTCAAGCTGAGTGACATTGGTGGTCATTAGTGAAACAAGTCACCATCATCTGCCCATCCAGGCTCCTGAGGTCTTCGACTTCTGCAGGCCATTTTGCCAGGTGGGTGACAGCTTTTTCCTTTGCAGCCTGGCTGAAATTCAAGCAGGACGAAGAAAAGGGCCAAAGTTAAATGTAAAGAAAGAGAAGGTTACTTTTAGCATATGTGGTGGATGTGCAGGGTAGGAAAAGCTTTCTGGGAGATGATATACAATGAATTGAAAAAAAATGTTTTGAATGACTTTTGTTAAAAAAACACAGAAGTTTTTTTTATTAGGAATTACAGGTACCGACATCCCAAAAGACCAGAAAAGATTCTTTATATATGGAACAATAGCTGCCCAGATGTTATTAGCCCAAAGATGGAAAGAAGACAAAGTCCCAAAGAGAGAAGAGTGGCAAACAAGCTGAGGACCAAGAATAAGAACTATGAGGACACAAACTTCACAAAAGAATGGGGGGAAATTTTTAAGTTACTTAAGACACCACTGTAAGCAAATGGAAACAATGGCAGAATTTTGATTCCACTTGTAGTGTAACAAATACCATGGAAAATATGGATTGATACAACTGAAGGATGCAATATGAAACGTTTAAAATGGGAACTCCAGGGAGGGGGTGGGGAAGTCCTGAGATCCAAGGAATCTCTGCATATGGATATGTATTTGAATTTTACTTTATAATTTTGTATTGTAAAATCAAATAAAAATGATTTTCCAAAAGAACAGAAAAGAAAAAAGGGGGAAAGTTCCTTCACAGGTGTGGGTTGGATTCAACAGTGGCCCCAAGCCCTCCTCCAAGAAATCAGCTGCACAAGCCCATTCCGGTCATAGTTGTCAACCTTCCCTTTTTTTTGCAGGAAATTCCCTTATTCCAGCGCCGTTTCCCGCTGCTTCCCACTGCTATCCCGGATTGTTAGATATCCCGCAGACTGTCCCTGGGACAGGTGAGGCTGCTGCTCCCTTATTTTTAAGGCTGCTGATCCCTTATTTTCAAATCGGAAAGTTGACAGCTATGATCCCGGTGGGGCCTGTATTTGTTGCCAAATTTAAAAGGCACTTGATACAAACCCCGCTTGCCATGGAGCAATTGGCAGTGCCTTTTGCAGAGTCTGACTGTCCCTTTGCAACCTGTCCCACCACACCTGACATCAAATGGCATAGGTAAAGGTAAAGGGACCCCTGACCATTAGGTCCAGTCCACATCCTCCTTTCAATCCAGAATTTCTAGAAAAAAGTTGAATTTCTAGAAAAAAAGTTGAAACGGAATCCTTTTGCTGGTAGAATCAAGTACTTAACGAGGTGCCCTTTGATTCCAGCTGCAAGTGTCAATATTAACATCTCTAGCAAAAAAGAAGAAGTAGAAAATGCTTCTGGAAGTTGAAGTCCAGTACTGTAATGCTCTTCAAAACATCACTCATAAAAATCTCAGGAAATGTAAAAACAGCTGTAATGGCACAGTGTGAACTCATTAACAGGCAGGGCCCAGCTATCAAGCTGCAGAAATCCTGGCGAGAGTCCAGGCCCTCAAGTACCTGGATTTCACAAGAATCCCAGCACTTGCTTCAGAGGCTGTAATCAAGATTTACACAGCTCGAAATCTAGCAGCAGCGAGAGTCTCTTTTTTTCTATTCCCAGCTCTTCACAGCTAATACATTAGTTCTCCAGGATACCTGAGCTGTTGATCACTGGTTCCTGCCTAATTTATATGCCTCCCAGCTGTGGAAGATTTGATTTAGGGATGTGTAACAAGGTGTTTACTAGTGGAGTGTGTCGAACCCACACCAGTCATGTATTTTCCTAATAGAGTGCAAGGGGCTGAATTTGGCTAATTATTAATTACTAATTATTACTAATTACTGTTACCTGTAACAGATAGGTAGCCGTGTTGGTCTGCCATAGTCAAAATAAAAAAATTCCTTCCTGTAGCACCTTAAAGACCAAGTAAGTTAGTTCTTGGTATGAGCTTTCGTGTGCATGCACACTTCTGGTATCTGAAGAAGTGTGCATGCACACAAAAGCTTATACCAAGAACAAACTTAGTTGGTCTTTAAGGTGCTACAGGAAGGAATTTTTTTATGTTACCTATAAATATATGAAGTTTCCCCCCCTAGCAACCACCACCATGCCCCTTGAAATCAAATAGTTAAAAAGAAATTATGAAAACGGTAAACATGCAAAATCTGGGACCCAAATTTGAAAGCCATTTTTGTGTGAAATATTATTTCAGCTCAAGGTTTTTGGTTTGAGGGTTGTTGTTTTGGTCTTTTCTCATTCTGAAATGCTAGCGAATGGGGCAATTTTTGATGTGAATGCACCAAAAGGAATTGCCCCCTGCAATGGTTGTTCACTCGTCCCTTTATAGAATAGGTAACAACTCGTGTCTGAGGGCTATTTCACATGATCATATTCAATGTAGCAGCCATCACTGTCCCATTAGGAAAATGGGAAATAAGCTCCACAGAGGCCAATGGAATTTACTCCATGGTTAGTCCTGAGATTGGGGGTCCTAATAATTTACCACCTGACATGTCCTGGGTGAGGCCAGTTGCTGAATCTTGGTTTAAATTAAGCATGGCATGCTTAATTTAAACCCAGCATGCTTGCAAAGACTATTCACTCCATAACATTTAATCATATATTTTTTAAAATCACCATTCCACCAAGGAGCTCAAGGCAATTCCCTCCTTCTCCATTTCATCTTCACAACGACCCTGTTAGGTAGGTTAGGTTGAGAGATAGCAACAAACCCAAGGTCTTCCAGTGATTTTCTCAGCTGAGCAGAAAGCTGACTCTGTGTCTCCCTCGTCCTAGTATTACATTTTTAAACACTTTAATCCACACGGTTAGCTGTACCAGGTGATTAAACACTGGAACGTCAGGGGTGCCAACTTGAATAAAATATTGAGGGGGCCCAGAGGAGCCCCACCCCATATAATCGATACATTATGTGGCACATGCGCACCATTTGAATGGCAATGCCCATCAATTTTGGGGGGGGCATTATTTTATGGGGGGGGGGAGGTCTGAGGGACCTCAGCCCCTAGGAGTTGGCTTCTATGTTGGAGGTGGGGGAGATATTTTCTTAATGCCACCTACCCAACCTCAACTTTGAAGACGACGTCAATTAACCAAGATTAGCACCCTTGACTCCGTCCACCTCCCCCATCTCTAACGCGGAATACAATCCCCACGTTTGCCCAAACCAGCTGTTGAAAGGCGGGGGAGGGGATCTAAACTGCCGAAAACTGATTGTGGGTATATATAACAGAGCAGTGCAAGGGAACTAAACCTCTTGAATGTGATCTGGCACATGCGCTTCTCGTTTTTCAATATATGCCGACAGCTCAGGTTCCAAGTTTAGCGGTGGCTCTTCGTGTAAACGAATCCGGCGTCTTAGAAACGTGAAAACGGAAGATTGAGTGAGTACGTGTGTGAGAGAGAGAGATAGAGGAAGAGTTGAGGGGAGATGGCATGCGCCGGAACGGCAACCTTGCCCCCTAGTGGTACCCAACGCTCGCATCCCCTGGGCGGCCGCGGGCATCTTCTTTGATGTGCATCCTTCCTCCCCCGCGAGCTGGTCCCCTCGCGCCCTGCCTCCTCCTCCTCTCGCCATTGTTCCTCCCTCCGCCTCCCCCCCCCGCCGCCCCCTCCCGCGCGCCTTTCTCCTCCCTTTGCTGATGTCATTCAGAAGCTGTTCAGGCTGAAGGCGAGAGAAGAGCAGGAGCCGCTCGCCTGCCCAGATCATGGCTGCTGCTGCCGCCGCCGCCGCCTCCGCCCCCACCGCCGCTTCTCCTCCTGCGGTGATGGACCGGGAGAGCCTCTCGCCCGCGGCGGCGTCCAGCTAATCCCCATAGGGCGCCATGGAGCCCAGTGGCCTCGGGGAGCCACCGAACCTGATGCAGTTTCTGCGGAAGCTCAAGGAGGTCTTCGATGTGTGCGATGAGGACGCCGACGGCTTCATCCGGGTGGAGCACTTCGTCGCCTTGGGGCTGCAGTTTGGCCAGGGGGATGAGGTAAGGCTTCTTGGTGGTGGTGGTGGGGGGGACCTGCGTTCCCGCCGGATATTTAAGAACTGCCTTTCCTTCAGGGGGGAGCATTATCCTTGGGGCTCCCCAAATCTCACCAAGCCCTATTTCTGAGACTGCTCCCCCACCCACAACCCCCAGATTCTATCATGATACACATCTCTTACAGCAGAGGATGGGGCTCAGGGTTTCAGAAATGGTGTGCATTTGTCCTGGAATGTGTGGAATAATGGCATGCCTCTGAGCATGTGCAGAGGGCCTTTCCCTCACTGCTGTGGCTGCCATATGTTTAAGTAAGCCAGTGAGCCTTTGTGCTGGCTTCTATCTTCATGGCCTGTACTTTAGAAAATACGCACTAAAGGAGCACCCTTCCTCTTGGGGGGAGTCAGAGACTCCTACTCCCCATGCAGAAGACTGGTGCGTTGGAGAGAGCAACACTGGAACACCATAAAACGGAGATTGAGGCATGTTCTTGGTGCTGAACCCCATAGAAGCACCAAGTGCCCTAGTCAGGACTGGGGGTATATCCCTGTGTCACAGAACGGAACGTACTTGCATGGAAATCTGTGGAGGAGAGTGACGTCTTAAGTAGCCTACATTGGCCACCCCTGATTTCATAACTCTGTGCTTCCAAATGACTTGAGATACATTTATGGCCCTGAATCCTGCATGTAGTTGCAACATTTCACCAATAGCCTTAGGCAGGGAGATGATGTGCACATCACTTTAAAAGCAGTTATTGCAATGAAAACTGAAAATTCCCCGTTGTGAGAATTGCCTTCCCCACCCCCTTACTTGTAATTGACCATCACATGTTTGCTCCTTAGTCACGTCTTCTGTGTTACAGATTTTGGACAGACTTATTTTCTCATCTTCCCTATATACTTCCCATAGCCTACTAGACAACAACAGCAACCTTATTCCTTACCCATCCCTGCTCCCCTGGCCACTAGTATAGTTCTTACCTGCTGTTGGTTTTCTCTTTTTTTAATTGCCTGATCTCACTAGCAGTTGACTTGTCTCATTGGGTGATTATGTGAAGAATGTCAATATCTGTAGGGCAAAGCTCTTCAAACTATTTGCGTGATTGCTGAACAGGACTAGAACACAGTTTCTTTCTCTAAAACAGCCTACAGGCATCCCACAAAGGGGGAATGTTGGAAGATTTTGGTACTGGTCTTGCTGACAATTTCTTTTGATGCGAATATGGAGAGGGCTTTTGTGCTTCATCAAAGTGTTTGAACTTGGTTCGTCTTTGTTTTCCCTTTGCTCTGATATGGAGTGTCAATAAAGTTGGTAGCTTTACCAAGGCATCCAATGAATGTATTGTATTGTACAGAAACAGAAGACCCTTGAGCTTCAACGCCCCAAAACCATTATGTTGAAGCCATCAACAATTCTAAAACAACTGGGTTTGAGAATCGTAATTGGTTTGAAGACCATAACTTAACTTTGGAGCTGAATGGAACTACCGGACATCAAAACTAGTTTGAGTATCAAATGTGTTTTCAGTTTGCTTGTTTGTTTACAATCTATGCCACAGGCCGAAAACCTGTGGCCTTCCAGAGATGTTGTTGGTTTCCAGTTCCCAGCAACCCAAACCAGCATGGTCAATGGTAAGGAATGGTGGGAGTTGTGGTCCAACAACATCTGGAGGGCCACAGCTTCGTCACCATTTTTCTATGACCTCCAGAAGACATCATTTTATACTTAAAATGGCCATTGACTCCCTCCAGTGATAGTATTTTCAAAGGCAGTAATGTCACCTTAGGCCAGGCATAGGCAAACTCGGCCCTCCAGATGTTTTGAGACTACAGTTCCCATCATCCCTGACCACTGGTCCTGTTAGCTAGGGATGGTGGAAGTTGTAGTCCCAAAACATCTGGAGGGCCGAGTTTGCCTGTGCCTGGCTGAGGCATGTTTGAGATTCATGGTTTTAACTTTCTTGCCGGACCCAAAGACACTTAATCTCAGATCATCATAACATTCAGCCTTCTATTTTATATCTATATCTATAATTAAATTTTCAAAAGTTTAACGTACTCACTTGTATACATAGTAATTTTTTCTTTGGTTTTGTAGACTTCCCATCCCATTTTCCATGGTGTTTTTAGTTTACCCTGTTTGCTGCACCCTGTCTTCTATCTCTTATACCATAACAACAATACTATAATCTCTAATTCCTTCTGTTGCTCATAGTTCAAATCCTGCTCATGAGTTCATCATATTATGGAATTTCTTTAAGTAATCCGAAAAAGGCTTCCATTCTGCTACAAAGCAATCGTCCATCACATTGCTTATCCATTCTTCTTTGGTGGGAACTTCTTCTTCCTTCCATTTTTTTGCATAAAGAATCCTAGCTGCTGTCCTTACATACACAAACAGCTTAATCATCCTTTTTTGAAACTTATATATGTTGTTGGACTACAACTCCCACCATCCCTGGTTATTTGTCCATGCTGGCTGTGGATGATGGGATTTGTAGTTCAAAAACATCTGGAAGGCCACAGGTTCGCCACCTCTAATGGAGACAAATAAGTTTTAGTAGGTGCAGCTTTCATTTATTCATATATATGCCATCTTTCCACCAGAAAGATCCGTGAGGTGGCTTACAACAATTGAAAGATAAGAACACACGTATTAATTGAAACCAGCTTTGGACATAGCAACAGAGTGCAACTAACAATATCAGCATCAACAGAGTTAAAAATAAAAGTGATGCTTAAACTACAGGGAACCGAAACAGTTAATGTGCAACCACAAAAGTTTTACAAAATTGTAAGGTTTTTGGTCTGATGCCTACAAGGAAGGAGCCAGGTGAGCTTTTTGCCACTAATCAAGAGTGACTCACAAGATGGTGCTCTTTCTTGTGATGGCCTATGGGGTCTTGAATTGTGGAGGCATTAGGAATAGGACCACCAGGGATGATGTGAGTAATTGGACAGGTTCTCATAGGAGTAGGCAGTCCTTGAGAGATCTGGGCAGCAGGTGAAAATACTGCATTTGGCATTTTTTCCAACTCTACATAATTCTTAAAGATACCTTTCAGTAGAGAATGTTTTATTGAATTGTTATGGAAATTATCAACAGGACAACGGAAATGGATTTTCCATGTCCTAATGGTGGCCAAGAGATTGATATTGAGGAATTGGAAAAATAAAGAGATGATACCCTTCAGTCAATGGACTGATGATATATCACTGGCAATTTATGAATGGACTTCTTAAAGGCGCAGACTCTGTATGGATAAATATGATAACATTTGGAATGAGTTTATACAAAATGTAGTGGGCTGTTAGCATTTACATAAGCACTAGGACAACAACACTATACCAATTTATACAAGAATGTATGGGAAAATCGTATATTGCTTTTTTTGTATATTCTCATTTTTATATGTATCGTTGTTGTTGTTCTCCCTCTCACTTTTCCTTCTTTTCCCCCCTGTATCACTTTATTTCTTTTAACTGAAATCTCCCTAATAATATATAAATATTTAAAAATAATTCTTAAAGATATGGGAGCTCTAAACAGGCCTTTTCTGCGGTGGCCCCCCCGTCTGTGGAATGCTCTCCCCAGGGAGGTTCGCTGGGTGCCTTCATTATACACCTTTAGGTGCCAGGCAAAAACATTCCTCTCAGGCAGGCATAGGCAAACTTGGCCCTCCAGATGCTTTGAGACTACAGTTCCCATCATCCCTGACCACCAGTCCTGTTAGCTAGGGATGATGGGAGTTGTAGTCCCAAATACCTGAAGGGCTGAGTTTGCCTATGCCTGCTCTCAGGCCTTTGGTTGATTGACATTCAATGCCCTTCAAAAATGTGTTTGGGTGGGGGTGTTATTGGGTTGTTCTATTTTTTAATTTTGATTATGTATTTTGTGTTTTTATATTGTGATTTTGTCCTGTGAACTGCCCTAAGACCTACGGGTGTAAGGCGGTGTACCAATTTAATTGACAACAACAACAACAATAATAATAATGACAAGCCTTGGCTAGTGTAGCTATACCAATGCAATTGTGCTGTCTTGAGTTGCTTCAGTTGTTTTGATTTTGGCGTTGCGTTGGTAACATTTTTTGCCCTTCCTCAGCAAGTCCTAGGGTTAGGGCCCAGGGGTCAGCAAACCTTTTCAGCAGGAGGCCGGTCCACTGTCCCTCGGACCTTGTGGGGGGCTGGGCTATATTTTTTTTTGGGGGGGGGGGAGAAGAACGAATTCCTATGCCCCACAAATAACCCAGAGATTCATTCTAAATAAAAGCACACATTCTACTCATTTAAAAACACCAGGCAGGCCCCGCAAATAACCCAGAGATGCATTTTAAATAAAAGCACACATTCTACTCATGTAAAAAACATGCTGATTCCCGGACTGTCTGCGGGCCAGATTTAGAAGGTGATTGGGCCAGATTTGGCCCCCGGGCCTTAGTTTGCCTACCCATGGATTAGGCTGCCATGATGTAAATAAGAGTGCAATTCAAATATGGATGGGAGCCTGGGTGATAGAAGTTTACCCTCTTGATGATGAGCACTGAACATTTAGTGGAAGACTGCAGAGGAGTGAGGCCTGAGAGATTATATTCCCTTTGTAGAGTTGCATCGAAGAGAAAAGGTCCTGCAGGTGCCTCTCACCTCATCCTCTCCCATTACAGTGATACCTCGGTTTAAGAACAGTCCTGTTTACAAACGATTCGGTTTACGAACTCTGCAAAACCGGAAGTAGTGTCCCGGTTTGTGAACTTTACCTCGGTCTAAGAACAGAATCCGAACGGTGGAAGGGCACCGGCGGCGGGAGGCCTCATTAGGGAAAGCACGCCTCGGTTTAAGAACGGTTTTGGTTTAAGAACCGACTTCCGGAACGGATTAAGTTCATAAACCGAGGTACCACTGTACTGATGCAGTTTGATGGGAAAAGGCATTTTAGGAGATTCTAATTTGCAGCTCTAAGATTACAGCAGCAACCCCCGTGCACATTCTGGGATGAGTGTACCTGTTATGCATTGGATGTAGATATTTTAAGCTCTGCAAAGGAGGCAGCCGAGCCGAGCCTAAGAGGATTAAAAGTTCAACCCTTTATGGAATAGAAAGTGGAATAACTTAACCTGTAATGTGCCAAAGGATGCTAGAAATCTTAGCAAAATCGCCAATAATTCATGCATCTAATGAAACCGAACTGCTTGCTTAAAACATAATAATTCAGTGTAGTTTGTGCAGCAAATGGAATGAAGGAGTTCCTGAAATTTGGTTTCAGTCAGGACTCCTGTTTGCAGATGACCTAAAGTGGAAAGTATTTATGATTTTTCCTGCCTGCGTAGATGAGGTGAAGAAGGGAAAAGGCCAATGCTGGTTATTTTTAAAAGGGCTGATATGTTCTCTTGTGTTTGGCAGAGTTGACTAATGCAAGAGAAAAACAAGTACCGTAGCTTCTCAAAATTGGAAACATGGTTTCTTTCATGCTACAAAGGTGGGGGAAATGGCACCGTCTGAAATTCTCTTTTATCGCAGCATTTAAATATATAATTGTGATACATTGTGCTAATTTCTTAGTTGACATTTAAAATGTTAAAGGTGATTTGCAATCAAAATATTCAAGGCGGTTTCAATCTAAAATAAAACAAGACACGATAATAAATCAAGGTATCAACAAAAAGCAGAGCACATATGAAAAAGAGCAAAATATCAATAAAAAATGATGTTGATTTAAAAAAAAAACTTAAAAAGCAGTAGCAGCATAAAACATCTGCAGGTTAGTAACCTATAAAAATTAGCTGAAATCAAACAGCCTTTGGTTCCTGTCTAAACAATGAGCAGCAAAGGAGCCAGGAGGAGCTTCCTTCAGACTGGGGGGGGGGGGGGCTGTTTCATGTCTTGGGTGCCACAGGTGAAAAGGCCCTGTTATTTACTGTATTTCTGATGGAGGTGGGTAGGGAACCAGATTCTGGGTCCAGAGTCTTCAATGTCAGTAAAGTAGTCTTTATTGGAACTGTGGCTCACATTGCAGCATACATTATTATTATTATTATTATTATTATTATTATTATTATTATTCTATTACTTATACCCCACCCATCTGGCTGGGCCTCCCCAGCCACTCTGAGCAGCTTCCAACAGGATATTAAAAACATGATAAAACATCAAACATTAAAAACTTCCTTAAACAGGGCTGCCTTCAGATGTCTTCTAAAAGTTGTTTATTTCCTTGACATCTTATGGGAGGGTGTTCCACAGGGTGGGCGCCACTACCAAGAAGGCCCTCTGCCTGGTTCTCTGTAAAATCACTTCTTGCCGTGAGGGAACCGCCAGAAGGCCCTTGGAGCTGGACCTCAGTTTCCGGGCTGAAGAGTAGGGGTGGAGATGCTCCTTCACGGGCATGATGTCATGCAACGGACAGGTAGATGGCCCCACCTACTTTCAAACTTGGTCTACAGCAGTGGTTCTCAACCTGTAGGTTGCCAGATGCTGTTGGACTACAACTCCCATCATCCCTAGCTAGCAAGGTAGGTCAGAGCTCAGGGATGATGGGAGTTGTAGTCCAACAACATCTGGGGACTCACAGGTTGAGAACCGCTGGTCTACAGAGAGTGAAGGAGGAAAAAAATCCATCTCACTTGGTGGGTCGAGTTCCTCACCCAGATGCATACTCTATGACAGTGTTCCCCAACCTTGGGCCTCCAGCTGTTTTTGGACTACAATTCCCATCATCCTTGACCACTGGTCTTGCTAGTGAGGGATGATGGGAGTTGTAGTCCAAAAACAGCTGGAGGCCCAAGGTTGGGGAACACTGCTCTATGATACAGGTTACCCAAGACTTTCTTTCCTCAGCATAAAAGTTGTATATTGCACAGCTCCAGTGGTCACTTAGCATTAGGGCCAGGGCTGTAGCTCAGTGGTGGAACATCTGCTTTGTATGTAGAAGGTCATGGGTTCCATCTCTGGCATCTCCAAGCAGGACTGGGAGAGACTTCCTGTCTGAAACCCTGGAGATCTGCTACAAGTCAGTGGGTAGACTGAGCTACATGGACCAATGATCAGACTCAGTATGGCAGCTTCCTGCGTCCCTTATTGGTCCCTCGAGAGCCAAAGAAATAGGATGGGGTGCATGTTATGAAGTCACAGGGAGGGTACACAACCAACTGGGACTTTCTTTAATGAGAGGCTTACAGAGAAAAGCCAGCAGCCAACTGACTGCTGCAGGCAACTCTTGAACTGGAACCGAGAAGAATTAATAATAATAATAATTTATTATTTATACCCCGCCCATCTGGCTGGGCTTCCCCGGCCACTCTGGGCGGCTTCCCAAAAAATATTAAAATACTGTGATACATCAAACATTAAAAACTTCCCTAAACAGGGCTGCCTTCAGATGTCTTCTAAAAGTCTGGTAGTTGTTGTTCTCTTTGACATCTGGTGGGAGGGCGTTCCACAGGGCAGGTGCCACTACCAAGAAGGCCCTCTGCCTGGTTCCCTGTAACTTGGCTTCTTGCAGTGAGGGAACCGCCAGAAGGCCCTCGGTGCTGGACCTCAGTGTCTGGGTAGAACGATGGGAGTGGTATAATCAGATATAATTAATAAGTTCCTGATATCGGAATCCAGGAGAAACCAATACAAGTAGTTCTTTTATTGCATGGGGTGTTTGTGTGATCTGAGCATTTCATCTGCAACATTTCAAGGCATCCTCGTTTGCCTCTCTTGGCTGGTGGAGAACAGTCATTTGGGACCTAAAAAGATGTCTGTCAGACCCTGTGTGTGTGTGTGTGTGTGTGTGTGTGTGCGTGCATACAGGTGTTATATAATGCCTAGCTTCTGTGTTGATGAATCGGTTTCCGTGGAACTTGGTAGTCTCTTATTCCAATCCTACGGCTATCAATCTTTGCAGCTGAAACAGAACAAATCCCTGCCAAATTTAATGTGTGCCACAACAAATCTCCTTTTCCTCGTGTATTGGTTGTCCTTGCTGTATTCATTTCATATCTGCTTAGGGAGATAGTGGGATTTCTGGAGCTGGTGTTCTGCTGTGGGAAAGCTTTACATTGTAACAGCTCTGTTTAACTGGGGGGGGGGGGGAATCAGCAAAGGTTGCACAGAATTGGGAAGGGATTCAACACAGCAAGAAGAGTAAGGAGCTATCTGAAAATAAGATTAGTTAATTTCTTTCTGGTGGAACATGTAGACTGGTTGCCTTGGGAAATGGAAACAGCTGAAAAGTAAATACAATAATACACATTCAGTGGCCTGAGATACATGCTTGTGGGGAACTTCAAGAGCTCCTGTTCCCACAGTGGCCCACTGGATGCCTATAGGTAGCCCACAGCCAGGGCACGAGGACAGCAGCACACTTCCACTTGTGGTCCCTGGTGAGTAAAGAGCAGCCTTTCATCTCAGAGCCCCTCCCAGAGCTACACTTCTCAGAGTTCTCTGAGAAGGCATCATAGTGCTTTAAATGCCTGGTGTGAATGTGGCCTAGAGTAGTATTCAATAGAAACGTTGATCAGAGTTTGATCACAGTAGCCCATGTTGTTCTCCTTTAGACCGAAGAGATGGGTTTCTCAACAGCAGCTTTGTAGTGCTAGCATATCCAAAGGGCTCTGGCCATGCCTAAGATCTGCTTTCAAACTGTAAAGGACCCCTGACAGTTAAGTCCAGTCGCAGATGACTCTGGGGTTGTGGCGCTCATCTCGTTTTACAGGCCAAGGGAGCTGGCATTTGTCCGCAGACAGTTTTTCTGGGTCATGTGGCCAGCATCACTAAGCTGCTTCTGGCACAATGGGATACCGAAACCAGAGCAGTGCACAGAAATGCCGTTTACCTTCCCGCTGGAGTGGTACCTATTTATCTATTTGCACTTTTTGGCGTGCTTTTGAACTGCTAGGTTGGCAGGAGCTGGGACCGAGCAATGGGAGCTCACCCCATCGTGGGGATTCGAACTAAGACTCTCCTCCCCGAAGGGGAGGGGAGGGGTTGTGGTCGGGGCTCGAGCTCCGGCTAGCAGGGGGCGTGGCCCCCTGCTGCCCACTCACCTGGCTGGCGCTCACGCCCCCTCGGTGGCCATCCAACCGGGGGCCACGGTGGGGGCGTGTTCAGCAGCATTTTGCTGCAGCGCCAGCCTTCGCCCGGCCTCATTTTTCCTTCGCCCCTCTCGAGTCAGAAGACTGCTTCTGGAAGCCGGGGAAGTATTTGCGTGCTTTTGTTTTTGGTTTGGGTTTTGCGGTTTACTTTCGTCTTTGTTAGTTTTCCCTGGGTTCGGCAGCGGCATTCAATTCCTCCGGTGCGGCTGGGTTTCCTTAATCGTGGGGATTCGAACTACCAACCTTCTGACCGGCAAGCCCAAGAGGCTCAGTGGTTTAGACCACAGTGCCACCTGTGTCCCTTTCAAACTGTAGGTACTTATACAAACACACACACACACACACGCACACTGGACTGGATATGGCTATCTTATTATTGTTATCTGTGCGATGTGTTACTTCTGATTTTCTTTTTCCTGTGCTGTGTGATATTATTTACCAAGAGTGTACTTTTGCTTTGTGCCTTCAGCTTTACAATTGTGTATTGTTAACAGGATGTGTGGTGGAGGCGTGTGTGTGTGTGTGATAGGACCCCTGTTGCTTTAAGCAGCTCTGTGGCAAGAAAAATTCAATAGGTGGAATCTTTTCCAGCTCTTCACATTTGCTTTCTGGGGGGAAAGCTTTAGTAGTTAAGTTTCAGCTGTTGGCTTGTATGTGCTTGTTTATGGCCTGACCGGTGATTTCAGGACTTAATTCACATGGATAAGCAATGTGCCGTAATTTGACATGAGGACATCGCAGCCTGCCGCCTAAAGCAAAGGCATGATCTAGAAAGATTGGGCAATGATATCCAGAATGTTTCAACCTCACCCTCTGGGAATAAATTATGTGCTCCCATATGTACTCACTTGCTGGGAACAAAAGGCCATAATGGAAGGAAATGAATCCTAGATTTGATGAAGTCTGTCTGTAATGACTACCCACACCTAGAGGAGTGACTTCAGCAGTGCCTGATGACCAAATAGGCACAGGCCTATGAGCCCCACAGCTTTTCGAATCCCAGGGACTGAATCTGGGATCTTTGGCACTCAAACTATGTGCTTTGTCCATGATTGACATGTGGTATCATAACGGTGGCACACTGCTGGCCTACCTTTGGGCTTCAGTGGTGCAGGGAGACTTGCAATTGAAATAAAAAAATTAAGGTCTTGTGTATATAATAAATGTACCAAGCAAACATGTACATAAATATATAAACCACATGTCTGAAGCAGAACAGGAAAACAGCCCTGACTCCCAAACTGACCAAATGTTTTCTCTGCAAGGTCAAAGGAAAATGGAAAAGCCTCCCCATTGTGTTTTCCTTCATAAATCCTGTCTTAAGGGTATGTCTATGTATGAATAGGGTGAGCCTGTGACCTGGCCCAGGAACTAAGTATTTGTCATTACAAAAGACTGGCCAGGCTCCCCAGGGTATCCAATTGAGCATTAACAGGTGACCTGCCAGACAGGAGAAAAACAGCACTCAGATTTCTGCTGTAGACCACCTTTTCTGTGATGTAGGTATGATGTATCTGGGGTGGTGGTCTTGGGCTACACCGCTTCTGTGATGTATGTATGATGTTTTGGGGGTTGGTCTTGGACTCCAGGGTGGGCAATTTAAAATGTCTATATAAGGGCAGGCACACCTTTGTTCTGGGTCCTCCTCCTTTCTCCTGCGTGTGAGGGGAGCACCCTGTTGCATCCGTTCAATAAAGATCAGACTTACAAGCTACTTTGCTTCTCAATATTCTCTGGTTGGCCTCTGTTATTTTCTCCGACCGACGGAGAACCTACAAAGGACTTTATAAGGGCTATTGTGTTCCCCATAAGGGAATAAGGGCAGATTTTCGTTTATTACACAATGAACCCATCTCTGCCCTAGCAGACCGAAGTCAGTCCACCGATGATTTCTGATGAATTTGTTTAGGAAAAATGAGCCTGCTTGAGCTACTGAGCAAAGACCTGCTCCAGATTCCTCTTCCTTTGGAAGTCATGAAAGGCAGGAGGTTTTCAGTCCTAGCACTCACAGCACAGCAGTCCTCTGTAGGGTTGCCGGGTTGCAGCCTGGAAAATAAACTTTTCCCTCTTTAAACACACATCTAAGGAGGCTAGAAGGTACCATTTCCCCTCCTCCTCTGATCCTTTTCATCCACCTGCCTGTGTCTGCCATAGAGGTAGGAGTAGAGTTCTGTTCTCCTACCACAGGTGGGCAAAAGGACAGGCTAAAAAGAAAAAGGAAAGGAGCAGAGCAGAAGGAGCCAGGAGTGTCTGCAACCCTGTTTCTCACTTTATCAGTGATTTTAAAGGTAAATGCTTATTCTCTGATGTGCACCTTAGCAATCCTGTTCTTCAGGGAGGCCTGATAACGTAATTGTCATGAGGACAGATAAGGATGTACCCTTTCAAAAGGCTGTGTTGATATCCTTTGATGTTGCACTATTCTGACGCTGTGCTGTAAGACCTATTACGGCTTTACTGTACAGTCCCTGCTGAGGTTCCTGGTGTGGTTATGTTCATTGCAAATGGCTTGGGTAGCTGCCAAGCCAGAAAACTGATGACCCTGGCAGCTGTGTCTCTATTACATAAAGTTGGTGGTAGCAATTGAGGGTTGATCCTGAGGGAAGGAGAGGGGTCTTTGTCCTATGATTGCTGCTGGGGGGGGGAGGGAACAGAGCAGATTGCACTATCTACGTCTTTTGCAAGCAAAACAGGTCCTTACTACTACTACTACTACTACTACTACTACTACTACTACTAATAATAATTTATTATTTATACCCTGCCCATCTGGCTGGGTTTCCCCAGCCACTCTGGGTGGCTTCCAACAAGGTATTAAAATACAGTAGTCTGTTAAACATTAAAAGCTTCCCTAAAGAGGGCTGCCTTCAGATGTCTTCTAAAAGTCTGGTAGTAGTTGTTCTCTTTGACATCTGGTGGGAGGGCGTTCCACAGGGCGGGTGCCACTACCGAGAAGGCCCTCTGCCTGGTCCCCTGTAACTTGGCTTCTCGCAGTGAGGGAACTGCCAGAAGGCCCTCGGCGCTGGACCTCAGTGTCCGGGCAGAATGATGGGGGTGGAGACACTCCTTTGGTCTGTGGAGTGCCCCCCCCCGTATATACCTTTGACTTTAGTTGGTAGGCCATTGGAGACAGAAAATGCTGCTTAATGTACATCATTGTTTGCAAACCAGAGGATCTGTGCCTGATTTTCTCTCCTTTTTTTGCCTGGCAGAGTGTGGTCTCTGCAGACTTCCTCAAACTTCAAATGTAGTTTGGGCACACATACTTCCAAAAGAGAGAAGATGGGTTGCGTGGAAGGTGAAACAGCATTGGTGAAATTTCTGGTTAAAGAGATATCTACCCTAACTGCTTTTTCTTCCGAAGCTGCTTCCAAGCCAACCTTTCCCCTGCTTGAAACAAATGGCCAGCTCTCCTTTATAATCTAACTTTTGGTCGCAGGGAAGTGAGAGACAAGGGGCTAAAGTGTTTTTGTGGGGCCATGAATAATAATAATTATAATAATTTATTATTTATACCCCAGCCACTCTGGGCGGCTTCCAACAGAATATTAAAATACAATAAACTATTAAACATGAAAAGCTTCCCTAAACAGGGCTGCCTTCAGATGTCTTCTAAAAGTCTGGTAGTTGTTTTCTTCTTTGACATCTGGTGGGAGGGCGTTCCACAGGGTGGGTGCCACTACCGAGAAGGCCCTCTGCTTGGTTCCCTGTAACTTGGCTTCTCGCAGCGAGGGAACTGCCAGAAGGCCCTCGGTGCTGGACCTCAGTGTCCGAGCAGAACGATGGGTGTGGAGACGCTCCTTCAGGTATATTGGACCGAGGCTGTTTAGGGCTTTAAAGGTCAGCACCAACACTTTGAATTGTGCTCGGAAACGTACTGGGAGCCAGTGTAGGTCTTTCAAGAACAGTGTTACGTAGTCTTGGCGGCCGCTCCCAGTCATTAGTCTAGCTGCCGCATTCTGGATTAAGTTGTAGTTTCTGGGTCACCTTCAAAGGTAGCCCCACGTAGAGCGCATTGCAGTAGTCCTTGTGAGAGATAACCAGAGCATGCACCACTCTGGTGAGACAGTCTGCAGGCAGGTAGGGTCTCAGCCTGCATACCAGATGGAGCTGGTAGACAGCTGCCCTGGACACAGAACTGATCTGTGCCTCCATGGACAGCTGTGACTCCCAGGCTGCGCACCTGGTCCTTCAGGGGCACAGTTACTCCATTCAGGACCAGGGAATCCTCCACACCTGCCCTCCTCCTGGCCCCCCAAAACAGTACTTCTGTCTTGTCAGGATTCAACCTAGTGCCCTCCCTCACAAATTGTGGGCCACTATGGAGGAAATTCAGCTGCAGGGAGCAACAGTGTTTTTTTCTGGGGCTACGCTGCACCAACACCTTTTTTTTCCTAGAAGAAAAGCACTGGGGAGAAGGGCTCTTTTCAACTCTACATTTCTATGATTCTAAGGGCAATTTTGAGAGATCAAATGATGGGAAGGGAAAGGGTTAACAAGCCCTCCTTTTCCCCCAGCCCCCGCCCTGTCCCCATTCACTCTGCTTTTCTGCTCTTGGTTGAAACTTCCAGAGTTAGTTTTCAGATTAAAAAGCAAAATTTAAGATTACTGAGGGTTGGGGAAAACCTGCCTATAGATTAACCGGAGCTGTCCACAGGTTTAGTGCTGAAGGTACTGTTTTAACTACTTGCCTCCTCTGCGTCAAGCAATGGTTTCAAATAGTTTCACTGACCATCTACGAGTTAACTTAGTCAAAATAAATCCGCTAAATGATGATTTGGTGGTTATGGATGGGTTTCCCCCATTTAGTGTAGCTGTTCCCACCCTTACATGGTTGATTGTTGACATGGTTTCTTTGCACTCCCATAAAATTAACAATTGTTTGGAGACACGAATGGCATGTTAGGAGATCCTTGTCTCTGTGTACATGCAAAATGTGAGTGCTAGTTAGCCTCTCTTGTGTGTGTGTGACTTTTTGATTGGTAATTAGCTGGTGTGTATATATTCATTTATGAATCCCCAAGGTATCTAATCTAGTCTCTTAGAAGTATTACATTCTCTGTGCTTATATAATCATTTTAACATGAAAGGAAAAGGGGGGGGGACCTTCCATTTAACTCCTAAAATCTATTACTTTGCTATGTGTTTCTAAATGTGCTTTTAGAACGGATAGCTTGTCTGGTTAGCTCCACCATTTTATTAGTTGTTGTTTTTTCATTTTTACTTTTCAGATATATACATTTCATGTTAGGGAAGTTTTTAATATCTGATGTTTTATTGTATTTTTAATATTTTGTTGGAAGCTGCCCATAGTGGCTGGGGAAACCCAGCCAGATGGGAGGGGTATAAATAATAAATTATTATAATTATCATCCTCACCACCACCACCACCACCATCAAAGTCATTTTGATGACTTGATGATGATGATCATCAAGTCATTTTGACATTTTTAAAACTTGACTTCCTTCCCCTCTTTCTGTAGTTCCTTAAAATTATTTTTAATATCTTCTGCATATCCAAATTAACTTATTTTTTATCTTCTTTAAATATATACACTTATGTAACTGCAGGTTATTACAATAATCCTGCCAGTGGTTGTTATCTGTTTACAGTTTGTCTGTAAATATTCAATAAACCATTTCCATTCTTTTATAAAAAGTTTGTCATCTTGATTTCTTATTCTCCTGATAAGTCTCACCATTTCTGCATATTCCATAAGTTTTTGTATCCATTCTTCCTTTGCTGAGACTTCTTCTTTCCATTTTTGGGCAAGTAGCATTCTTGCTGCTGTAAAAAGGTAAAGGGACCCCTGACCATTAGGTCCAGTCGTGGCCAACTCTGGGGTTGCGGCGCTCATCTCACTTTACTGGCTGATGGAGCCGGCGTACCAGAGCAGTGCACGGAAACGCCGTTTACCTTCCTGCCGGAGCAGTACCTATTTATCTACTTGCACTTTGACGTGCTTTTAAACTGCTAGTTTGGTAGGAGCAGGGACCGAGCAACTGGAGCTCACCCCGCCACGGGGATTCGAACCGCCGACCTTCTGATTGGCAAGTCCTAGGCTCTGTGGTTTAACCCACAGCGCCACCCACGTCCCTTGCTGCTGTAGTCACCATTTAATTAGTTTTAAACTTAGCAAAAACTAAGCTAGTGTTATGAAGTTGCCTGTGAAAGTCAGCAACTTTTGTTCACATCTTTTAAATAAATGTGCTAATGAGCATTTAAAGCAGTCCATCCAAGCTGATGGATTATGCCAAAATGGCAAAACTAACTGGGAAGCTCAGGAATCAAGAAGACAAGATCTTTTTTTAAAAAAGAATGGGAAAAGTTTATAATTTATATAGAAGATTATTGTAATAATAATATTGTTTAAGCATGGTTTAATAACATGGTTATTAAACATTGTTTAATAACAGGTTTAAACATTGGCAAGATTTTAAGCACACTTGTAATGTATGGATGGATATATGGATAATTTAGGAAGATAAAAATTGGAGAAAAATTTAGGAATGTATGTATGAGTAATTTAGGAAGATAAAAAATGGAGAAGCAATGATATGCAGTTGAAAATAGGATTAATAGGGCCCATGGAAGGGATAGGGAGAAGTCAGGAGATTCAAATCAAATAAAAATTTATTTCAAAAAGAAAGAAAGAAAGCGGTCCATCCATGGAGTTAATATGCAGCCTCAGCAAGCAGGGATGTTGGGAGTTGTAATAGACGGCAACATATTGGGTACTCCTGATCTAACCTAATATTGTATGCTCTGACTGGCAGAAGCTCTCCAGGGTCTCAGATGCTGTGCTATGTGAACATTTTTATTTGAAAGTCCAGAGCTTGAATCTGGGATCTTCTTCTTGCGATACACGTACAGTGGTACCTCAGGTTACATACGCTTCAGGTTACATATGCTTCAAGTAACAGACTCCACTAACCCGGAAATATTACCTCAGGTTAAGAACTTTGCTTCAGGATGAAAAAAGAAATCGTGTTCTGGCGGAGCAGCAGCAGCAGGAGGCCCCATTAGCTAAAGTGGTACCTCAGGTTATGAACAGTTTCAGGTTAAGAACAGACTTCCAGAGCAAATTAAATACTTTACCTGAGGTACAACTGTATATGTCATCTGAATTATGGTCACTCAATGTATAGTATGGGTCTCAAATTAGCCCGTTATGTCTACTAACTTAGATAGAAGTTTTAGCCTCAATAAGGACTGAGCAATGATGGTAGGGGTAGGTTTGTAAGTCCCTTATTAATTTGTTTCTTGATTTGTAACACTTGAAAAACACAGTGGTACTTTGGTTCTTGAATGTAATCCGTTCTGGGAGTCTGTTTGACTCCCGAAACTGTTCAAAAACCAAAGTGCGGCTTCCGATTGGCTGCATGAGCTTCCTGCACTCAATTGGAAGCTGCGGAAGCCGTGCCTGACGTTCAGCTTCCAAAAAACGTTCGCAAACCGGAACACGCACTTCCAGGTTTGCGGTGTTGGGGAGCCGAGCTGTTCAAGTACCAAGGTACCACTGTATAGTCAACGTAGTCTGACATTGTTAAACGCAAAAGGAATGGCAGCTTTTCTGACCCCACCAGACATGTTCCCCCTTGCCATGTCAGACAGATTTGTGCTCCTAAAAAGAAGTCACCTGAACGTTTAATAAATGTATTTATTTATCTACATTTGTAATCACAATCGTGGTCGTTCGTTCGGGAGCTTCAAAAGCTTTCTTCAGCCCAAACATCACAGCAACCAATGCCAACAGACATCGGCACACTTAGGGATCCACAGAGTCTTCGCAGCTTGCTAACAGACCTCAGCAACTCAGCATTTTGGCTAATCTACTTTATTTACATATAAACACACACGGAGCACTGCAACATGTCTCCCCCTCTCTCTAGCATCAGACAGCAAAGAGAAAAAGAACAAAGGACAATAGTCCCACTTCACGGAACACAGTAACACAAACATCCTGTCTCCGTCACTTCCCACTTTGTGGAGTCAAAACATATACCGTCATGTGAAAGACAACAATCCCATGACTGCAATCATGGAGCAGGAATTCTAACACTGCCTTCCTATGTTTTGCCTTGGCACATAATGATTAAAGCGAAAACAGTCCTGACATATCTTTTTAACAGACACTTCCTCCTAGATCCAGGGAAGCCTTCCATTTTGTATTCTTCTGGAGACAGAGCATGAAATTTGTGCGCTTAGACATCTGTTCCTTTGCATAATGGGTTGCATATTTTATAGGTTGGTTTTTTTCCCTTTGTGCCTGACAATTTTCGGTTTTCAAACGTACCAATTGGCATTCTTCACTGTGCGGTATTGTCTGGGCAATCTTCAGAAATTTTATTCCTGTTGATATTCAGATTTCTCCTACATGTGGAGCTTTCTTTCTCCTCAGTGTCATTAAGCTCTGGAAGGCGTATTATGTAGATCAGCTACAATGAATTGTGTGCCGTGTTGTACAATTAATGTTTCTGGGAAGATGGTGACTGGTAAGAGAGGCCTTTTTTGATCTCCAAGCTGTGTCATCAACTTTGCATAGCTGATCTGTCAGCAGCCAACACGGTAGAAAAATAAAAGAGATTTCTTTCTTTTTTCTTTTTTTAAACACATCTGCTTCTATGTTTAGCAGAGTAAAGTGAATTCGTGATTCTTTGTTGGCTGACTCACTTTATCGCATGAGAGGAGTGCCTTTTGTTTTGTAATAATTTGAAATAGTTTAAAGGAATCCATTCTCATTTCTAGGCAATATAGCATCAGCATTACAGTGGAGGTGGTGAGGAAAGAGTATAGAGTTCTTTTCCTGAATATGCAAGTTTTTACTTGTCTTCCAAACATATGTGCTGAGTTTTCCCAAGGAGGGACTTCCACAAGAAACAGCTTTCCAACAGAAAAGGTCTTGCCCCTGTCCCACTCCAGGATTGCCCTGGCTTCAGCCTTACATCACTGTGGAGGAAGTCTTGTTGACCTTGGAAGGCCCTGCTTCTGAGTAGACATAGGTTTGAGTAGACATATTGACCCATTGTTTATAAAGTGTATCCCATTTCATGGCTCTGAAAGAAGCAGCAGAGCATCTAACGTTGTATGTAAAACAATCAAGGCAACATCTAATAAAAAATACACAGCTCATTAAAATATAATGCAGCCGAGCAGAATGATGAGTCAAATCACAGTGCAGAGAGTGGAAACATGGGAAAGGAGCAGTGCCTTTCTTCTGGGGGGGGGGAGTGGGCCAGTAATCACCATGAAGTAACTGCCACATTTTTAACCAGTGCTTCTCTTCTAGAAAAAAGGGGGCTGGTACTGCGTAGCCTTGAGAACCCCCAGGAAAAAAGCACTGGAAAGGAGAATATATTGTCTTGTTGTTGTTTAGTCGTTTAGTCGTGTCCAACTCTTCGTGACCCCATGGACCAGAGCACGCCAGGCACTCCTGTCTTCCACTGCCTCCCGCAGTTTGGTCAAACTCATGCTGGTAGCTTCGAGAACACTGTCCAACCATCTCATCCTCTGTCGTCCCCTTCTCCTTGTGCCCTCCATCTTTCCCAACATCAGGGTCTTTTCCAGGGAGTCTTCTCTTCTCATGAGGTGGCCAAAGTATTGGAGCCTTAGCTTCAGGATCTGTCCTTCCAGTGAGCACTCAGGGCTGAGTTCCTTCAGAATGGATAGGTTTGATCTTCTTGCAGTCCGTGGGACTCTCAAGAGTCTCCTCCACCACCATAATTCAAAAGCATCAATTCTTCGGCAATCAGCCTTGTTTATGGTCCAGCTCTCACTTCCATATATCACTACTAGGAAAGCCATAGCATTAACAATAGAGACCTTTGTTGGCAAGGTGATGTCTCTGCTTTTTATATTGTCTTACATCAGGCTTTTTAAACAAGTGGTTAGCCAGTTAGCCACTCCTTTATGAAGCTGTAGACTTCTTTTGTGTTAAGAGCTTGATGCAACATTGAACACTTCCATGCTGGTGACTTGGGGGAAGACATTTCCAGGGGAGGAATTTGGTTTATCAAATTTCAGCGGCACCCTTTGCAAGGTCGAAATTCAGCAACCCCCACCTTTCTATTCTGCTCAGTTTACTACAGTAGTACCTCGGTTCTTAAACACCTTGGTTTTCAAACGCCGACAACCCAGAAGTAAGTGTTCCGGTTTTCGAACGTTTTTTGGAAGCCGAATGTCAGATGTGGTTGTTGGTTATTGTTTCCGGGGAGCCTGCACCAATCAGAAGCTGCGCCTTGGTTTTTGAACATTTTGGAAGTTAAATGGACTTCCAGAACAGATTAAGTCTGGCGCTTTTGTTTTTGCTATTTATTTTGCATTTTTGTTTTTGAGGCTTTTTCGGTTAATTTGTTTTTGTGCACTGTGTGGAACTCAGTTCAGCTACTGATTGATTGATTGTGTGACTGTGGAAATGGATAAAAGCCCCCCATCCAAACAATGACTATCATCAGTGCAGGTAAGAATTAAAAAAAATTTTTTTTAATCATCTACAATACTGTCTTATGTATTTTATAGTACAGCACATTGATTATTGCTTTCATTTTATGGATCAATGGTCTCGTTAGATAGTAAAATTCATGTTAAATTGCTGTTTTAGGAGTTGTTTTTAAAAATCTGGAACAGATTAATCTGTTTTGCATTACTTTCTATGGGAAAGCATGCCTTGGTTTTGGAACGTTTTGGTTTTGGAACAGACTTCCAGAACGGATTAAGTTTGAGAATCAAAGTATCACTGTACATCATAATTGTGATGCCCTTTCTTGCAGTCCTCACACCCCCCCCCCGCCATACCTCTATTCTAACTCTCTGGATTTGCTTTAAAAGTTCCATATAGATTCTGCGCCTAAAGGAGGCTCTTTTTTGCACTTATTGGAGGCTTTTTGCCTACTTAAGCTTTGTTGAGCAGATTGTTGGAAGTGAACTTGCATTCCATTCAAGGCAATATGCCATCCCTTCTGAGTAATACACGGTGCTCCCTGAGCTGTGTAGCTTTAGATTTTACGTCCCTACTAGCGGGGCGATGATATATTTGTGTGTGTGTTTTAAAAAAAGCTTACTTGACTCAATTAAGTGGGGAAGGAGGGAGTGATTAGAGAGATGAATGATAACAGGACATGTCAGACACAATTGCCAGCCACATAATGCATGAGGCAGTGTGACTGTAAATAGAAAGCCCAGTAATAGCCATCTCTATTACCTTCTGTTCAGAATATAATTAAAGGCCCTCACTTGAGAATAAGCAGAGAAAGTCTTTCATTGTTTTCAGGATTAAAGGTAAAGGTAAAGGTACCCCTGCCCGTACGGGCCAGTCTTGACAGACTCTAGGGTTGTGCGCCCATCTCACTCAAGAGGCCGGGGGCCAGCGCTGTCCGGAGACACTTCCGGGTCACGTGGCCAGCGTGACAAGCTGCATCTGGCGAGCCAGCGCAGCACACGGAAACGCCATTTACCTTCCCGCCAGTAAGTGGTCCCTATTTATATACTTGCACCCGGGGGTGCTTTTGAACTGCTAGGTTGGCAGGCGCTGGGACCGAGCAGCGGGAGCGCACCCCGCCGCGGGGATTCGAACCGCCGACCATGTGATCGGCAAGTCCTAGGCTCTGAGGCTTTTACCCACAGCGCCACCCACGTCCCTGTTTTCAGGATTAACCCCCCCCAAAAAAAACCTGTGGTTTACCTTTCACAAAGCTACAATTCCCAACCCCTTAAGAAACTGCGATTCCCACAATTCTTCAGGGAAATGATGTGCTTTAAACTTATGGTGTTTGTGTGCAGCCTTAAAAAACAGGGTTGTTTAGAGCAGAAAAAAACTATTAATGTATGCTACTACAGCAGCTCATATGATATATACTCAAAGGTGGAAAGAAGAAACAGCTCCAACAAAAGAGAAGTGGCAATTACAATTAATGGAATATGCAGAAATGGCAAAGCTTACCTGAAGAATTAAGAAATCAAGAAGAGAGACTTTTTATGACTGAGTGGAGAAAATCTATAGGCTATTTGAAGATACAGTGGTACCTCAGGTTACCGTATTTTTCGCCCCATAAGACGCACTTTTTCCCCTCCAAAAATGAAGGGAAAATCTGGGTGCGTCTTATGGGGCGAATGCAGGCTTTCGCTGAAGCTTGAAGAGCGAGAGGGGTCGGTGCGCACCGACCCCTCTCGCTCTCCAGGCTTCAGGAAGATATCCGCAGTCTAGGCAGCCCTGTGGGAGGTCCCACAGGGTTGCCTAGGCTGCGGATAGCAGCCTGCTTCTCGGAGAGTCGGGCGCCCTGAAGGCAGAGCGCCCGACGCTTCGGGAACAATTCCGCCGCCCAGGCAGCCCTGTGGGAGGTCCCACAGGGTTGCCTAGGCTGCGGATAGCAGCCTGCTTCTCGGAGCGTCGGGCGCCCTGAAGGCAGAGCACCCGACGCTTCGGGAACAATTCCGCCGCCCAGGCAGCCCTGTGGGAGGTCCCGCAGGGTTGCCTAGGCTGCGGATAGCAGCCTGCTTCTCGGAGCGTCGGGCGCCCTGAAGGCAGAGCGCCCGACGCTTCGGGAACAATTCCGCCGCCCAGGCAGCCCTGTGGGAGGACCCGCAGGGTTGCCTAGGCTGCGGATAGCAGCCTGCTTCTCGAAGCGTCGGGCGCCCTGAAGGCAGGGTGCGCAAGGCTTGGGGCGGCAGCGGACTGCTTGCGCGCACCTAGAAGCTTGGGGCGTGCTGAGGTCAGCGCGCCCCAAGCTTCTGCATGCCGGCAAGCAGTCCGCTGCCGCCCCAAGCCTCCCGCACCCGGCAGGAGGTCCCGCCAGGTGCGGGAGGCTTGGGGCGGCAGCGGACTGCTTGCGCGCACCTAGAAGCTTGGGGAGTGCTGAGGTCAGCGCGCCCCAAGCTTCTGCATGCCGGCAAGCAGTCCGCTGCCGCCCCAAGCCTCCCGCACCCGGCAGGAGGTCCCGCCGGGTGCGCAAGGCTTGGGGCGGCAGCGGACTGCTTGCCGGCATGCAGAAGCTTGGGGCGCGCTGACCTCAGCACGCCCCAAGCTTCTGGATTAGCGCAGGGGTCCGCTAGCCCTGGGAGAGGCGCTGGCTCTCCCACGCTAGCGGAGACCTTGCCGGCACGCAGAAGCTTGGGGCGCGCTGAGCTCCGCACGCCCCAAGCTCCTGGTGTAGCGCAGCGCACCTGGGGGGGAAATAAAAATTTTTTCCTTCATTTCCCCCCCTAAAATCTAGGTGCGTCTTATGGGCCGGTGCGTCTTATGGGGCGAAAAATACGGTATATACGCTTCAGGTTACATACACTTCAGGTTACAGACTCCGCTAACCCAGAAATAGTGCTTCAGGTTAAGAACTTTGCTTCAGGATAAGAACAGAAATCGTGGTCAGCGGCGCGGCAGCAGGCCCCATTAGCTAAAGTGGTGCTTCAGGTTAAGAACAGTTTCAGGTTAAGAACGGACCTCCAGAACGAATTAAGTACTTAACCTGAGGTACCACTGTACACTGTAAAGAACTTAAAACATTAGCAGGGTTGACTGGTGCAGTTAGAGATAATTAAAAAGAATAATAATGAGATATTAGGACTTGCCGATCGCGCCTAGGACTTGCCGATCGCATGGTCGATGGTTCGAATCCCCGCGGTGGGGTGCACTCCCGTCGTTCGGTCCCAGCGCCTGCCAACCTAGCAGTTCGAAAGCACCCCCGGGTGCAAGTAGATAAATAGGGACCGCTTACTAGCGGGAAGGTAAACGGCGTTCCGTGTGCTGCGCTGGCTCGCCAGAGCAGCTTCGTCACGCTGGACACGTGACCCGGAAGTGTCTGCGGACAGCACTGGCTCCCGGCCTATAGAGTGAGATGAGCGCACAACCCTAGAGTCTGGCAAGACTGGCCCGTACGGGCAGGGGTACCTTTACCTTTACCTTTAATCCTGTTTTTTACCCAGGAATTTTTAATGGGGAGAGATGGGGTGAGAATAACTTGACAAAACTAGAGGCAATAGTGTTGGACTTCAGATTGGGAGACCAGGTTTCAGTTTCCATCTGTACCATAGATTAGGACAGATTATTACTTATTGGCTTTGGTTTTCCATCTGTAAATTTGAGGTAGTAGTGAGAGCAAGTGGCATTGGTTAAGCATGTAAACAACTCTGCATTCTACTTTTCTTTTTGAAGAGGGATACATAAATGTATAAAATATGTCACCTTGAGCGTGTTGCCGATAACATGGATTAATTAGTTTCTTGATGTATTTTAGGAGCGGTTTGGGGCATTTTCCATAGGGCCACAGATCAAACAAGGATGTATTCATTTCATGTAGTACTTTGGCAGGCTTGCTGGTTGTTAAATGCCAGGAAAGCTTATTATCTTGGCCCAGTTAAATGAAAAAATGTAGTGGAATCCAAAGGGAAGCAGTTGAAGCCAAGAAGCCACTCTGTCTTAGGTTTTGCATTTATGGTGGCTTATTTATTTTTTTACCCCTTGTTGTCATAGGTTTAATGTAGCCTCAGTCCGAATGGTGATTGTTACATATTCAGTGATCTGTGTTTGCCTGAGCTTGAGTCTGAGCTCCTGTGTTCTGATTTGATACATGATATCCAATCACAGAACATTTCAGGATTTGGGCCCCTGCCATTGGCCCTTAAACTCTGAGTCATGATTCGCAGCTTGGAAGTTTAGACAGCCAATCATGTTGGGAGTGGGAGTGGCCCAGACCTTCAGCAACGTATATAAGCAGTTGCTTTGCCCCTGTTGTCCAGTTCTGGTAGTTCAATAAATGTTCTAGCTATTATCACTGTGTCTTGCCTTATGGGAACCCACCTACACTTCAGTGATCTTCCAGCCATGGATTGTCTTGGATAGTTTTTGCCCATATCAAAAGGTGCCAATTTGATAGTTTTATATTCCTGAAAGCCACATCTTCAAAATCTTGGGTGCTGTGATCTCATGTGATTTTGTATGTGGAACAGAAAGATCAAACGGTGCTCACCGTATCTGCTGGGAACCTGTTACACTGAAGAAGCAGTGGCTTGATCCCTGTTAATCCAAAATGACAAATCCTTTTTAATCCGCACACATTTGCTCTCTTCATTTGGGCAATTACAAGTGTAGAAAGTCTCTCTCCCTCTCCCACCCCCCCTTCTTTCTTTTAAGAAACTGATTATTATGGAGGGAAGATTGCATTTAGCCACGGCCTTAAAAGGCTATTTGTCCACACTCTGCAGGGATGACACTAAGCTGAAGAAAGACTAGGGATGGCTCTCTGGTTTGCCTTTCGTTCCAGAACTTATAGACTGCAATCCCAAGGGAGGGTGCAGCAGCCATGTCACAACCAGGGATGATGGATGGCTTCCAGCAGGAAGGGGCTCCAGGTGATAAAAAGGGCCATTTCAGGAGGTATGGTTTATCATGCTGAAATCCTCTCTTCTGCACAACTACTACAGGAGCCAGCCCAATTTTTTTCACCAGGATACCCTAGATTACTGTAATAAACAAAAATCTGCCCTTATTCCCTTATGGAGGACACAAGAGCCCTTATAGAGTCCATTGTAGGTTCTCAATCGGTCGGAGAAAATAACAGAGGCCGACCAGAGAATACTGAGAAGCTAAGCAGCTAGTAAGCCTGATCTTTATTGAAACTGATGCAACAGGGTGCTCCCCTCACACGCAGGAAAGGAGGAGGACCCAGAACAAAGGTGTGCCTGCCCTTATACTGTACAGTGGTACCTCAGGTTAAGTACTTAATTCATTGCAGAGGTCCATTCTTAACCTGGAACTGTTCTTAACCTGAAGCACCACTTTAGCTAATGGGGCCTCCTGCTGCCGCCGTGCCGCCGCAGCATGATTTCTGTTTCTATCCTGAAGAAAAGTTCTTAACCTGAAGCACTATTTCTAGGTTAGCGGAGTCTGTAACCTGAAGCGTATGTAACCTGAAGCGTTTGTAACCAGAGGTACCACTGTATAGACATTTTAAATTCCCTGCTCTGGAGCTCAAGACCATCCCTCCATACATCATACATACATCACAGAAAGGGGTGGAGCTCAAGACCACCCCCCAGATACATCATACCTACATCACAGAAAGGGTGGTCTACAATAGAAATCTGAGTGCATTGTTTATCTCCTGTCTGGCAGGTTACCTGTTAATGGTTACTTGATTGGATACCCTGGGGAGCCTAGCCAGTCTTTTGTAATGACAAATACTTAGTTCCTGAGCCAGGTCACAGGCTCACCCTATTCATACACAGACATACCCTTAAGACAGGATTTGTGAAGGAAAAGACAATGGGGAGGCTTTTTCATTTTCCTTCAACCTTGCAGAGAAATATTTGGGGTCAATTTGGGAGGGACAAAATGGTTCCAGGACTTTTTCTGTGGTGTTTCAGACATGTGGTTTATATATGCAGTTATGAACCTTTAATTAATATACAGTGGTGCCTCGCAAGACGAAATTAATTCGTTCCGCAAGTTTTTTCTTCTTGCGAGTTTTTCGTCTTGCGAAGCACGGTTTCCCATAGGAATGCATTGAAAATCAATTAATGCGTTCCTAGGGAAACCGCTTGCCAGGCTGGCGGTGCAGAGAAGGGCTTTTCTCCCCACCGCAAGCCTTCAGGACAGGTACGGGAACAGAGGGGAAGGCGCGCAGCGCTTTCCCTCTGTTCCCGGGGCTTGCGTGGGAGGAGGGTTTTTCCTCCCCACCGCCAACATTCAGAACAGCATTCTGAATGTTGGCGGTGGGAAGGAAAACCCTCCTCCCACCCGAAGTCTTCAGGAAAGCCATCCTAAGCTGGGCGGCGGGAGAAGGTGTCCCCGCCCCCCCGCCCGGCATCGGAGCTTCGTTCCGATGCCGGGCGGCGGGAGAAGGCGTCCCCGTCCCCCCGCCTGGCATCGGAGCTTCGTTCGGAAGCCGGGCGGCGGGAGGAGGTCCGAGGACAGTGGGGAAGACACGCTGCGCTTCCCTGCTGTCCCGGAGATTTCCCTATGGGCTGTCGTCTTGCGAAGCAAGCCCATAGGGAAATTCGTTTTGCGAAGCGCCTCCAAAACGGAAAACCCTTTCGTCTAGCGGGTTTTCCGTCTTGCGAGGCGTTCGTCTTGCGGGGTACCACTGTGTGTGTGTGTGTGTGTGTGTGTGTGTGTGTGTGTGTATATATATATATATATATATATATATATATATATATATATATATATAATTTTTTTTTATTTTAATACCATGTGAGCAGTTCCAAACCAACAATGCATCATTTAGGTGGTGAAAGAGAAGCACTTTCTTCCATAGCATTGTCTTTCAAGCTTGAGCCCCCCAGATGCTGTTAGATTTCTCCTGTCATGAACACATCTGCCCCAAGTAGAGAGGCACAGCATGAGTCAGGAAGCAGCCAGCAGCAAAGCTTGCATTTCTCTCAGACATCTGGGAGCATGTTGGCTGTCTACTCCCCCTGACACTGAAAGGAATGCAGAGGGTGGGATGGAAAGAAGCCAACTCGCTCAAGAAGCACAGGCAGGCTCGTAAAGCAGGAGGGAGAACATTTCCTCACCGGAAGAGGAGGGAATTAATCCTGTGAGCCCAAAAAGTTGATGTATGGGGAAGGTATTAGACAGGAAACAAACCCAGAAACGTAAGGGTCATAGGTTCAGGATATTCTGCAGAAGCAGGAAGAACGCCTCAGAAGGGTCAACTGAATCGTAAGGTACGGAAGCTCCGATAGAGTGCCAGAGGCTGATTGATTGTCTTGCAATAAATCTTCAAGCTAATTACGACTTGCATGCTGAGTTATCAGGGCCTAGGCTCCTGACATCTATTCCCATTATTCCTGGCTAAAACCTCTCCATTCTGAAGGAACTCAGCCCTGAGTGCTCACTGGAAGGACAGATCCTGAAACTGAGGCTCCAATACTGTGGCCACCTCATGAGAAGAGAAGACTCCCTGGAAAAGACCCTGATGTTGGAAAAGATGGAGGGCACAAGGAGAAGGGGACGACAGAGGACAAGATGGTTGGACAGTGTTCTCGAAGCTAGCAGCATGAGTTTGACTAAACTGCTACCAGCATGAGTTTGACTAAACAACAATGTGTGATGAAGAAGTCATCATGAAGAAGGCCAGAAGATCACACTCCCCCCAAACCAGGCCAGGTACAAAGGAGAGGGGAAATGTACATTTTGAAGTTGTGTGATCTTCAATCCCCATATGTTGCTGGACTTCAACACCCCCAACTAGCTTTGTTGCTGTTGTTGTTGTTATTGTTGTTTAGTCGTTTAGTCATGTCCGACTCTTTGTGACCCCATGGACCAGAGCATGCCAGGCACTCCTGTCTTCCACTGCCTCCTGCAGTTTGGTCAGACTCATGCTGGTAGCTTCAAGAACACTGTCCAACCATCTCGTCCTCTGTCGTCCCCTTCTCCTTGTGCCCTCCATCTTTCCCAACATCAGGGTCTTTTCCAGGGAGTCTTCTCTTCTCATGAAGTGGCCAAAGTATTGGAGCCTCAGCTTCAGGATCTGTCCTTCCAGTGAGCACTCAAGGCTGATTTCCTTCAGAATGGACAGGTTTGATCTTCTTGCAGTCCATATACATAAACACACATAAACACCTCTGATTGGAGGTATATGCACCTCATCTGTCCACACATCACCATGGGAAAACAGAGGTTTTGGATGCTCGTTATATGTGTGTGATCTGGGGACCAGATGTCCCACAGAGATGAGATCCGCTGGATCAAAGATGTTGCATGGAAAGCAAGTTTAGAGAAAGCCATTTTTGCACATACGTCCTCATGGATTTGTACCAGGGAGTACTTCACAGATGCATTAATATCATCTTTTAAAAAGTTTGCCACACTCTGCAATGATGTCTGGTTTTTCAGGATAGTTGCATTTTTGCCAGCAATTAAGCCGCAGCTTGTCATTGCTGACAAGTGGACTGGCATTGCCAACTAGCTTTGTCATGAGTGAATGGCTGTTGTTTATTTTTAACCTAGCCAGCTTAATTCAGCCCCCTCCCTCAATCCTCGGCACTGTAATTTGTGGATCACATTAGTTCCCTTCAGCCAGAGGCATTGACTTTATCGGAGTCCTCCTAAATGGAAATAAATGTGAATGATTTATGCGGCCGTTCCAGCAGAGGCCCTGCTCAATTGAGTTGATACAGTACACAATAACACGACTACAAATTGCTCCTGGTATTTGCTGAAGGAGGCTGCTTTCCCCCCCCCTCTCTCTGTATTAATGTCTCCTGTTGTTTAGAAATGTGTGATATTAATGGAACTTTTCCATATGCTGCTGTTTCGCTGCAATTTGCCGTTTTTTGGGTGGGAGAGAGAGGGCATCTTCGTAGCAATTTACAGCAGGCAAAGGATCACACAATCAGTGTTTTCATAGAGTTGGAAGGGACCCTGAGGGTCATTTAGTCCAACCCCTGACAATGCAGGGATCTTTTGCCCAATGTGGGGCTCGAACCCACAACCCTGAGATCAAGAGTCGCATGCTCTAATATAATAATAATAATTTATTATTTATACGCTCCCTTCAGATGTGAAGGAAATAAGCAGCTACCTGACTTTAAGGAGACATCTGAAGGCAGCTCTGTTTAGGAAAGTTTTTAATGTTTGATGTTTTATCGGTCTTTATTATTATTATTATTATTATTATTATTATTATTATTATTATTATTATTATCAATATTCTGTTGGGAGTCGCCCAGCAAGGCTGGAGAGGCCCAGCCAGATGGGCGGAGTATAATTATTAAATAATTATTTAAAATGTTCCTACCTTGTTTTGTTAGCAATAACGCAGTTTGCCTAACTCTAGGGTCCTGGTTGCTCGGCAGCGCACTCTGGAGTCACATTTTAATAACGTATTATTATCATTCCTTAATTCTTTCTTAACGTTATAAACCATGAGTGTAGATCCGTCCCTAGTTTTCAGAAGCATTGCTGCCTCCGATGATGGAGGCAGAGTATAGACATTATGACTAGTACAATGGTACCTCGATTTTTGAACAGCTTAGTTCCCAAACAACTTGGAACTCAAACGCTGCAAAGCTGGAAGTCAGTGTTCAGGTTTGTGAACTTTGCTTAGGAATCCAAATGTGCTCCCAAGCTTCCGTTTTCACTGTTGCACTGCTAATTTGCGTGCCCCCCCCCATTGTAATCAAGGCTTTCCATTTTTGACTGCAGTGTTCTGAGGTGATATTTGGAGCTTATATTTGGTGCTTTTGTTTTTGCTATTTTTTGCATTTTTGTTTGTGTGGCTTTTTCGGTTTTGTGACTGTGGCTTGTTCTTCATTTTATGATTGATTGATTGTGTGACTGTGGAAATGGATAAAAGCCCCCCATCCAAACAATGACTATCATCAGTGCAGGTAAGGAAAAAATAATACTTTTAATTTTTATCATCAACAATACTGTCTTCTTTATTTTATAGTTCAGTATATTGTTTATTGCTTTCATTTTATGGCTCAATGGTCTCGTTAGATAGTAAAACTCATGTTAAATTGCTGTTTTAGGGGTTGTTTTTAGAAGTCTGGAACGGATTAATCTGTTTTGCATTACTTTCTATGGGAAAGCGCGCCTTGGTTATGGAACGCTTTGGTTTTGGAACAGAGTTCTGGAACGGATTAAGTTTGAGAACCAAGGTAGCTTTATTTGACAGCCTTATTTCATAAGCACTGGAGGAACTTGATAGGTTAACCATCTAATGTTGGACATTTTCTGCACAGTCCAGAACCCTATATGTGCCAAGGGAAATGCTCTGCCTGGCACACTGTGATTCCACTTGTGGGATGGGCATTGATTCTTCTGTACACACGGAGTTCTGCAGTGTGCACCAGAGCCATTAGATTCTGGGCTGTGCCTATGGAGCCCTTCAACACCTTCTCCTAGCTTGTAGTGCTATCAATTTCTCCATTTTGGGATGGATGTAGAATAATGGTCAGCATTTTCTTGAGACTAAGAATGAAGATGCGCTAGTATTGAAGGCTGGTGGGACATTCGAAACTTGTGGACCTTTCCTTCCCAACCCCACTTTGAGATACAGTGGTTGTGAACGGGATCTGTTCTGGAGGCCCGTTCGCAACATGAAAAGAGCGCAACCTGCAGCGGCGCACCTGCGCACGCGCTGGTTGCGACTCGCTGCTTCTGTGCATGCACGTGATGTCATTTTGCAATTCTGCGCATGTGCGAGTGGCGAAACCCGGAAGTAACCCTTTCCGGTACTTCTGGGTCACCGCGGGACGTAACCTGAAAGAACGTAACATGAAGCGGACGTAACGTGAGGTATGACTGTATCTCCCAAGAGCCATGGGGCTTGCGGAAATGGGTACTGCCACCCTGGGAAAAAAGACCAAGATGCATGTGTTTCAATATTTAGCGAGGCCTACGAAGATGGAGACTGCACACTTCCTGCCCGCAGGTTGACAATCTATAATAGACATTATACAAAGAGGGTTGGGGAAGCAACACAGAAACAGTTGAATTCAGGAACACAGAAACACTCAAATTCAGGGCCAAACATGCACTTTTGGGTCCAAATGGCACCCCAACATTTATCAGGATTAGCACAGCGAGGGGGCAGGAGAGTTTAACCCTTTCCTCCTTTGCTCTGATTCCTGGCGAATATCATTCCTCTGAAGCTGTAGTGTATATTGAGAGGTTTAGCTTTTTCTTTCTCTTTGTTTATCCCTAGTCTAAATTTTCACCATAACCTCCTGTTTGTTCAGACCTGGGGGGAAATAGCAGCGGGGATGGGGTATTTAGACAGACTACAATGGCACAGTCCTCACTATAATTTTCCTGGTTAAATGAACACCCCTGCCACCCCTGATAGAATAAAAAAAGCAGGAGCTTAATTGTTCTTGTGGTGTAGATCTCAGACTGTAGGTAAGGGAGTCTTAATCTTTCACCATAAGTAATTAATAATATTATTAAAAGATTTCCCTGCACATAGAAAAGCAGCACATCAGGAATATGAGTTCTTTCCCCCGTTCTGCCTTACATGCTAGTTTTCTTAGGTGTGAGCATGCTCGCGGAAGGGAGCATTTGATCCTGCACTCCTTCGTCTGCCATTTGAAATGGAGCAGTTGACACACAAATTTACTGCATTACGTGCCATTTACGAGAACATGTATCCCTTATCAATCCATCTGGCAAGGATATCTTGCTTCCATATTAAACTGGGACCCTATACTCCACTTGCCTGGTGTAAACCTCATTAAACGCAACAGCACCTGCGTCAGAGTAGACACAGATAGGATTGCAATGTTAATTAAGCTCCAAATATTTTGAACTGGCTGTGCATTCTGATCTTGGCAGGTTTTTTTTTTTAAAAAAAATCCTATTATTTCCTATAAGTGCCATTTCAGGAATATCTGCTGCCTATCACATCACAGCTTTGCATAAAGAGGAACTGCGAACTGCTGGGAAGCCTTCTAAAATCTTCGTTAAATGGGTCAGCCCACAGCAGACAACACAAACAATCTTAACAGCTTCCCAGAAAAGAGTCTCAGGAGTGGAATAGGCTTTGCCTGACACTGATGCACATTCCTTCTGCCTTCTGAAAGCAACAGTGGATGCTTGCTGCTTAAGCATTACAATCTTCGCAGCTAATTTATTTTATTTTCTACTTAAAAGAGAGAGAGAGAGAAAGGTTTTTTTCAAGGCCTGGAGATCTAGGTCACAGAGTGTGTGCAAATTAATGCATCTCAGCTGTATGAATATGTGAATGCGCTGCATCCATCTTAGGGCTGTGATAAATATTCAGAAATATGTTTCAGCGATCTGAGACAGAACTTTAACGGTGCATAGCCTTTTTTTATTCACACGGTGAAGGGTATTGCAAAACCCAGCATGCCAGAGTTGTGATGGCTGTGTTGATTTGGCCCATCAACTAGCTTGAAGAATACATAGTCGATTCATCATCTGCCTTCTGAACCGATTTGATTGATTCATCCCGTTCAAATGGGCATACAGTGGTACCTCAGGTTAAGTACTTAATTCGTTCCGGAGGTCCGTTCTTAACCTGAAATTGTTCTTAACCTGAAGCACCACTTTAGCTAATGGGGCCTCCTGCTGCCGCTGCGCTGCCAGAGCACGATTTCTGTTCTCATCCTGAAGCAAAGTTCTTAACCTGAAGCACTATTTCTGGGTTAGCGGAGTCTGTAACCTGTAGCGTATGTAACCTGAAGCGTATGTAACCTGAGGTACCACTGTATTTCAAATCATCAACATTAGGCACCTTTTTGAGTGTTAATCGGGCTACATGAGGCAGGGTGTTAATCGGGATACTGAGCCCGCAGGGTTAACAGCTGCTGCAGGAATCGAGAGACGCATTGGCTGGCTTCACTGTTTTTCTCACATTGTGATTTTTGCATAGCACACACACAAATACCACGATTCGCAGTATATTGTCAGGTCACAGATTATGAAACTGATATCAAACCAGTTTTGCATGATATATTCCCCAGCCCGTGTGTGTGTGATATTTGAACATGAATTGCATTAACACAATTAACATATATTTGTCTTGTGGTAGCTTTTCTTGCATAGCCCCATATGTTTACTTGTAACAGATACGGAAGATGCCCGCTCACCAAATTCGGAAGTGGAAAACAAACATTCTCTCTCCTTCTTTTCTATTTATTTCATCACAGTTAACATGGAATCTCGCCTCCTTTAGAGATTACATTACAGCTTTGCAGTTGTCTAGGAAATCTCTGAACTGGTCTTGTCTGCACATTGATCATCTGCTTGGTTTCAATGGGGAACAATTTATTGCTTGTATTTTTAGTCCTACACCCCCCCCCCCCTTTCCAAACCTGACAGCCAGCAGTATTCTCTGGCATCCAATGGAGCTTCATTAAGAGGTTTAATACACTATCAGACTCGTTCACATTTATCTGGTTTATTATCCCTGTTGTCATTTTGATTTTTACCAAGTGGTGGCCAGACCGTGCGTGTGCAAAGGGCATTTAAAAATAGAGTAAATTGCGTACATAGCCTTGGAGCCACACAGGGCTTGATTTAGGTCTATAAATAAATCCGTTGCCTCTGGCAAGTAAGAAGAAACTTCAGGCAACTTCTTTCTGGCGTTGTTTTAATGTGTTTTTATTACGTTGCATTGCATTGCACATGTTGAGGGGTGGCATCCTCATCCCCTCTCTGGTGCAAATGCAACTTGAAACACAGCAGGGGAAAATGAACTTGCTGCTCTGAGCCTTTTCCTCCTGGGAGTTTGGTCAGGAAGGTGGGTTGTGCCTTTCTGACGCCATATTTTGTGCTTTGCACCTTGATCACAGCCACATAGATTTCCAGAACCTCTGTATAATCCTCTGTGCCAAGTTCTTGATGAGTCATGGATCCCCCCAATGAGTCTTCTGCCTTCATGATTAAAGCTGCATGGAGTAATCAGGGTGATTAAACTGTGATATATCATCTCCCCACACTTTGTGATCTCACAGGGCTGGTTTACAGAATGCGGTTGTGTTTATTCTCATTTACGTTGGCCTCTGAGGAGAATTTGGCTCCAAACAGTTAAAACTGTGAAGACATTGCTGCTGTTTCTCTGAGTGATGTAGGGAATATGTACCGTATTTTTTGCTCTATAAGAGGCACCAGACCATAAGACGCACCTAGTTTTTGGAGGAAGAAAACAAGAAAAAAAATATTCTGAATCTCAGAAGCCAGAACAAGAAGAGGGATCACTGCGCAGTGAAAGCAGCAATCCCTCTTGCTGTTCTGGCTTCTGGGATAGCTGCACAGCCTTCATTCGCTCCATAAGACACACACACATTTCCCCTTACTTTTTAGGAGGGAAAAGTGAGTCTTATAGAGCAAAAAATACGGTATATTAGGAAGGAGGGGACGGGAGAGAGAGAATTGCATTCTGCTTTCCCTTTTTGCAGAACACACCAAAGTTGGACTGTGCACCAACGCATTTCACTCCAAGCGATATAAAACATGACAGCAGCTCAGTGTCCTTATGCCCTTTACCTTAAGCTTCCTCTGAAACAGCATGGTGTTGTTGTTTCTTTTGTGGATGATGAGGTTTGGGAGCAAAGTGTTTCATGTCTTGCCCTCTGTCACAAGGGGCTGTCAAACCCCTTTTTACCGAGGTCCTCTCTGTGCCAAAATTATACTGTAGAGTGCACCTTGGCTCACCTCTAACTAAGAACTGGAATGACAATATAACCCAAAGGATGAACTGGAATGTTTTGGCTGCCAGTCTTCCGAACTGGTGAACTGTTGGATTCAAGAGCCGAAACTTGGCAATTTTGAGCTCTCAGAGTTGTCACATCCACCAGTCTGTTTGCAGATTCCCTTGGTGCCCAAACACAACCCTGTTGTATACCTAAACTAGTGACCTGAGACATGTCATGTATAGCTGGAATGTCACGCATGCCTTGTCACTCAACTCAAGTCAAAGGACAGAATTGTAAGAGTGGCCAAGAAAGGTCCCTTTACTCCAATAGGTCAGAACTTGTCAGGTGGTGCCCCTTGGGGGGGGGGAGCAACACATTTGCTAACCTGAAGAACTAGAATGTACAGTGGTACCTCAGGTTAAGTACTTAATTCGTTCCTGAGGTCCGTACTTAACCTGAAACTGTTCTTAACCTGAAGCACCACTTTACTTAATGGGGCCTCCTGCTGCTGCCACGCCGCCGGAGCACGATTTCTGTTCTCATCCTGAAGCAAAGTTCTTAACCTGAAGCACTATTTCTGGGTTAGCGGAGTCTGTAACCTGAAGCGTATGTAACCTGAGGTACCACTGTACATAATTTTGAGTGAGAGAGCCCTCTGCGGAAGCATAGAGTCCCAATGATATCCTATCATGGCGACTTCCGCTTTTGCTCTCCAACTTTGAAATACAGTGGTACCTCTGGTTATGAACTTAATTCATTCTGGAGATCCATTCTTAACCAGAAACCGTTCTTAACCTGAGGTACCGCTTTAGCTATTGGGGCCTCCCGCTGCCACCATGATGCCGGCACGTGATTTCTGTTCTCATCCTGAGGTAAAATTCTTAACCCGAGGTACTGCTTCTGGGTTAGCGGAGCCTGTAACCTGAAGTGTATATAACCCGAGGTACCACTGTATTTATAAAACAAAATAAAATGAGAGAAATTGTTTTTCACTTCAATGATTGCACACACAGAGAGAGAGACACTGCCCTTTATTTTATGCTATTTACAAAGCTGGACAACCCATCCACATCATGAGGGAACAGAAAGGAAGACTGCTAACTAAATTAGTATTCAGGTAGCTGCCTAGTCTGCCATTGATTTTGAATGTGGGAAATAGCCAAGACTTGACATGCAGGGGAAATATGTGCTGTGATTCCCCCTCTCCCCAGGAGACTGGCTCTTATTGACTGCCTTGGCCTTTCTCCCCCTCTGAAACCCCCTGCCTCAGGGCCGACTCTACCATTAGGCAGTGTATGGCAATTGCCTCAGGTGGCAGATGCTGAGGAGCAGCCCCTCTAGCCATTCCTCCAGAGTTTCCCCAAGCTGCATTTGGCACTGGCACATGCCCATTGTACAGTCCCTAAACTAGCTAACTTCTCTCAAGTGCAGGGAAGACATTCTGTTGCCAACCCAGCCAGCATCTGTTCACGAATTGGGGGCAGGCGCCATTTTGTCCTTCCCCTCAGGCAGCCATAGGTCTTAGGCTGGCCCTGCGCACCACAAACATGGAACAACTCATGGTATATCTTTCCCAGACCTCCAGACGATTATCCTCCCTTAGTCTGGTTTGAAATCTATTTTGGTTAGGGGTGTGTGTGTTTAATAACACAGGAACGTGACATGGATCGACAATGAGGCTTAATTGAGACAATAACTTACGAGTGAGCATATGAAAAGTGGTGCCAAATAAATAAAGCTGCAGATTTTTGTGAGGTGTTTTTCAGTGTTTGGGGAAGTGGGATTTCAATGTTTGATTGGAATCGAAAGAGGAACGGCCTCCTTAATGTCACCTTGTCAGGGGAGAACAAGATAATCACAGCTCAAACTGCAGGGGACTCTCACAGGCGTCCTTCAGATGAGGCGATGGTTAATAATTATGTGAAAGAACTCAAGTGGCCCTGCCTTTTTGTGACTCCCATCATGGTTATGCCACTGGTGGGAAAATAACAGAAGAGCGAGGACCAAAAAGCTTTGATAATAGGGATGAACGAAGGGTTGGTCTCTGCCTCTGCTTGGCTTTTCCCACCCTTAGCTGGTTCCCTGTTTTACGGCCTGTATTTGCTGTGCTTGGGAATTACAGTGGTGCCTCGCAAGACGAAATTAATTTGTTCCGCAAGTTTTTTCTTCTTGCGAGTTTTTCGTCTTGCGAAGCACGGTTTCCCATAGGAATGCATTGAAAATCAATCAATGCGTTCCTATGGAGACCGTCCGGGGACAGAGGGGAATGGCCGCGCGCCTTCCCCTCTGTCCCCTCTTTTGAAGCAAGGGGCGGAGGGGAGACGATCGCTTCTCCCCGTTGTCGCCCCTTGGTTCAAAAGGGGTCCGGGGAGAGAGGGGAATGGCCGCGCGCCTTCCCCTCTGTCCCCGGAGCAAGCCCATAGGGAAATTCGTCTTGCGAAGCAACTCGAAAACGAAAAAACCTTTTGCCTTGCGAGTTTTTCGTCTCGCGAGGCGTTCGTCTTGTGGGGCACCACTGTATGCTGGGATTCAAAGCAGTTTGACAATCTAATCGTACCCCTCTGAGATGGGCTGGTTCATGGCACTGAAACCCTCTGCAGCAAGGCCACTTTCACACCATATATTTAAGTCCCTGAGGTAATACTATAAACAGTCATGGCTTCCTCCCGAGAATTCTAGGTTGCTGTTGTTTGTTAAAGGTGCCGAGAGTACATACCCCACAAGTGTCCCGGAAAAACTGGGGTATCCCATTGTTTTATTGCGAGAGAAAGGTGGCCATTTTGGTTGCTGTGATCTCAGGCTGTGATTTCCCCCTGGAAAAAGAACTTTTTGCCGGGGCCGTAATCTTGTGTGGCGCTCCAAAACGTGAAAACCTTGGGGGAGAAACTGTGGTGTGAATTCATGTGAGATCAGGGCAACCCAAATGGCTGCTGTGCTCTCACGACAAAAAAATAAATAAATGGGGAGATGGCACCCGGGAAGATAGCGTCATGGATTTTGGCTTCAATGTGTTGGAGGGTTGCCATCTAAGAGATTAGAGTGTGCTTCAACATGCTTAGCCGTGTATCGATTCTGCTACTTCAAAAATGAAAATCTAGCTCATCCTTTGCGCATTATTACAAATCTTGGCAGGTGTTTGTCTTTCTCTGATCTGAGCTAATGGAGAGATAGATTCTGGTTGTGAAAGTTGCATTTTTGCATCTTATATGAAGAATCCTGCCCGGGTTACTTCCTTTTTTTCCTCCTTTTTTAGCAGACAGAGTAGCTTTATGGCATTATGTAACTCAGTATTTGCTCTCCGTTATGCCTTCAGACTGGCACTGCAGTCTCTTTAATCATTAACAAGTTGAGAGTCAGCTCTGGCAAACATCTGCAGATGAGTGCATGGGCGGCTTAACTTAACATCGGAATGAAAAACAAGCAGTGTGGAGCTCCCTTTTAAGTTGATAGGACCTTCTGACATTCTTTCCTCTGGAGATGATCTATTTTGGGAAATGATAGGTGATCCAATGTAAGAAAATCTGAGCTCTAGCTTTAATTGAGTCTTAGTTTCCTCCATTTTCTTGTTGTAGCAGGAACCCCCCCACCCCAATTATTCTGTTTGTACAAACTACACACAAACTCACACACTACATACGCCACATTTCTGTTATAAATTCATAGAAAAAAAATCAACCATACATCGGATTTGCACTGTTCCATTTTTATTTTACTCCATATGACAAGGACTATCAAAGGGGGGTGGCTTGGTCCTGGTCAGCCATAATCCCTTTACCATCCCAGCACATCCACAGGAGCCCTGCCCAGTTGCTATGCCAACCCTGATGATCCCAGACAGAAGACAATCAAGATCACAAAGAACTTGCATATGGGAGTGGATTCAGCATAGACTGAAACAAAGGACAATGATCAGATCTTCCCTCGGGGGGGGGGGGGAGGAAACTGCAAACTCCCCTTTGTCTCCTGGAAGTGACTCATGGGGAGGGGGAAAGGAGGAACCAGCCAGGTGACAGGACACTCAGGTTACCACCACAACTCCTCTCTCAACCCCTCCTTTCTGTAATGTATGCATGATGTTTCTGGGGGTGGGCTTGACCTAGAGGAGGGGAATTTCAAAAGTTTTTATAAGATCTTGCACACTATTTTTCTTGGTCTTTCCTCTCACCTGCAAGTGAGGGGAGCACCCTGTCGCGACAGTCTTTCTTCAATAAAGACCAAGCCTACAGGCTGCTGATTTGCTTCAATTTACTCTGGTTGGTGTCTTTACTTTTTGTCCAAGGGAGCCCTCGGATTTTTCCGGTAACATTGTGTTAGTCGGTTCTTGTTAGCACAGGATCCAGTTGGTTCTGGAGGCTATCCTTTTGTATACTCAGAAATGGCTATATCATAGAATCATAGAATTGTAGTGTTGGAAGGGGCCACAAGGGTCATCTAGTCCAGCCCTCTGCAAGGCCAATGTGGGGCTTGAACCCACAACCCTGAGATTAAGGGGTCTCATGCTCTACCAGTTGAGCTATCTGTATGATTCGGCTGTCAGTATGTCAGAGTCACAGTTGTCAGGTTGGTCAGTTATGAGATCTGACTCCGCTGGTCGAGTCCAAAAGTCCAGTTTTTAATTATAAGAAATGATGCATTTTGTCTTGCATTCTGAAAGCAAATTACTTGCGGCACAAGGTGATTTTTGCTTTACACCCAGAAAGCCGTGTAAGGAACTCTGGCACTGTGATAAAAGCATTAACACGACTATGGTAGTGCAGATGAAGGTGATGGACTGCATAGAACTGGCAGAAATGACAGGCAGAATCCGAGATCAGGGAGAAGAGGTGGTGGAAGAAGACTGGAAGAAATTTAAAGACTACTTGCAGAAATACTGTAAAATTAATGAATGTTAAAGGGATGTTGGATTGAAAATAAGTGGTATTGGTATAAAGATTAACAAGAATATATAAATACGGATTGACAATGGTTGAAAATATATAATAATAATAATAATAATAATAATAATAATAATAATAATAATAATATTATTACTCTGGGCGGCTTCCACAGAAACCAAAAAACACTAAAATATCATACATTAAAAGCTTCCCTGAATAGGGCCGCCTTAAGATGTCTTCTGAATGTCAGGTAGTTGTCCATCACCTTGACATCCGATGGGAGGGCATTCCACAGGGCGGGCGCCACCACCGAAAAGGCCCTCTGCCTGGTTCCCTGTAGCTTCGCTTCTCGCAATGAGGGAACCGCCAGAAGGCCCTCGGCGCTGGACCTCAGTGTCCGGGCAGAACGATGGGGGTATAGTTATAATAGGTTAAGATATTGAGTAAAGATAAATGATAGAGGGTGAGGATTTGCTGAATTAACCATGTGAACTGGAATACAAAAAAGGGGTGTGTGAGGAGGTCAGGAAACAAGTAAATGAAATATAAGACATGAAAATATTGATTTCTTTTTATTTTTTTTTACTTTTTATGTGTTTTGTCTTTGTATCTTTGTAACTCTTTTTCTTTTATTATTGTTATTCTTTTTTATTTCTTATTTTTAATTTTGTAACCTTTTATTGTCTGCAAAATTTCATTTAAAAAAAACAAACATGACTATGGTAGCATCTGTAAAGGAGGTAAAGGGACCCCTGAACGTTAAGTCCAGTCGCGGACGACTGGGGTTGCAGCTCTCATCTCGCTTTACTGGCCGAGGGAGCTGGGGTTTGTCCGCAGACAGCTTCCTGGTCATGTGGCCGGCATGACTAAGCTGCTTTTGGTGAACCAGAGCAGCGCACTGAAACACCATTTACCTTCCCGCCGGAGTGGTACCTATTTATCTACTTGCACTTTGATGTGCTTTTGAACTGCTAGGTTGGCAGGAGCAGGGACTGAGCAATAGGGAATTCATTCTGTGAACCAGGGCTTTTTTTCAGCTGGAACTCACCAAAACTCAGTTCTGGCACCTCTCAGGTGAGCGCCATTGGCATTCTAAGAGAACAAGGGAGCAGTGGCAGAGGATGGGGTGTGCGGGGTGTGTGTGTGCAGTCCACCCTGGGTGTCATCAATGGGGGAGTGTGTGTGACAAAATGACATTTTTTTTAAAAAAAAAAGGGGGCTCACGAAATTTTTTAGGAGTGACGTGGTGGCTTAGGCACCTGTAGGTTCTGTGCTGCCTGAAACCGCGGCGTGGGACTTGCGCCTGCCTACTGCCTCTCCCTCAGCCACCCTACAGCTGAGGGGGAGGCGATGGAGAGGCTTCAAGCGTCGGAGAGACTCCCCACCTCCATTGGTGCAGATCACCCCGCCCCTAGCTACAGGACACCCCCACCCTGCACCAGGCACCCAAGTGGCTAGCTACACTGCTGCAATGGAAGTGTTCATGGTGAGTTCCGGCACCTCTTTTTCTAGAAAAGGAGCACTGCTGCCAACATCCCTTGAATACAACCAAATGTCATGCAAGCTTCCCATCTTATAGGTATGGAAGAGATGCTGTCAGTTTTCTCTGCCCTTGCTTTCTGCCTAGAGCCAAGATTCTTTGAACAACAACAACAACAACAACAATTTATTATTTATACCCCGCTGTCAGGGAACTGCCATCAGATCAGAGGCGAGAGGTAGAAGGGCAGCTGGATTACAGAGAGCCTCCAAAGATCATGGGAAGCAGCACTTCCTCAGCGGAGGAGGGAAGCCCCGCCTCTAGTGGGGAAGAGCTGCAGGGCTCGGAGGATGCAAGAAAGAGCCAGGACACCGTGCCCGAGCAAAGTGGGGAGGAGGGAGGCCCCCCCTTTACCCAAGCCTTCCCTGCGCAGTAGATTTTTGCACAGAGAGGGGAGGCGTCGGATAGGGGTCAAGAGACTACTCTGCTGGGGAAAGTTTAAGGACCGCCCACTCTCAGATTCTGCTAGTGACTGAGCAAGACATGGAAGAGAGGCGTTCTGCATTGTAAATGTTTTTGCGCCAATAATAAAGCCTTTGAATAGGCATACACCCGCCCATGTGGTTGGGCTTCCCCAGCCACTCTGGGTGGCTTCCAACAAAATATTAAAATACAGTAATGCATCAAACATTAAAAGCTTCCCTAAACAGGGCTGCCTTCAGATGCCAGCTGAATGTTGGCAAAGTCCTTCTGGCTGGGCAGGACGGGGCAAGCACAGAAGCCCTAGGCTTCACACAAGATTATTCTATCTTGTGCACTTAGCGCTGAATGATGGCTTAGTGTTACATGCAAAGTGCCTTTGAGCCTTGGGCCACTAAATATTGTGTGTGTGTATGTGTGTGTGTGTGTATTCTGCTATTTTTACAATTGCCAAGAAAAGGGTTGCCAGCTCTGCTTCCTTTTTACGCTGGCCCTGCTCCCATGCCTTTAATTGTAGCCTGGCACAGAGGCATTAAGCAGGTGTCACTTTCCCTTCTCTTAATCTCCTTGCCAGGAAAAGTTCTGCCTGCTAAATTCCTGCATGCTGTGCTATAGTTAAAAGCAGAGGAGACAACGCCATCACCAAAGCTGGCAGTCCTATCCACGAAGCTCACCTTAAAGATCTTTGCGTGGTGAGTTCCTGCCTCCCCCCAGTAGGAATAAAGACACAGGACACCATTATTTAAGGTTAATGGGCTAAAATTGGCCACAACTTTATTGGTTAGAGGTAAGAGTGGCTTAGGCATTGGTCCTATCAGACTATCTGGCTTCAGCCTGTTTGCTTGAAAACCGGGAAGGGTTAACACCAGCAGGGGGAGCCCTGCTGATGCACATCAACTAGGTACTCCCCTGGGGTCACCGCTTGGGGGCTCGCTTTAGGCCCTGGCCTCCATAGGCTTCGGATGAGGCAACGCCCCCTGGAATCCTTTACCGGATTACCCTTCAATATTTGGGGGAGGTGTGGCGCTTCCCCCCCAACACGTCTACATAACAATACCCCTACCAATGCCTAACTGCCAAAACCAAGGAGTTGTGACGATTTGCTACGAGGTAGGTGAAAAACCAAATGGCCAGTGCCAATTCGCCAAGTGGAAAAAATTCCTACCAGGCCCCTCAGCGGTGACCAACCGAGGTCCATAGCAATGTCAGAAGGGAAACCTTAAAGGGTGGGTGGGTGGGAAACCACAACAGCTGCACGAACCGAAGAGGGAGATCCTGGTTCCGTGCCTGCCTTAAATGAGGCAAGCCACACCCCCTGAGCCAGCCAATTGGCTGACTCAGGGGATGACACGGCCCGAGGATTCTCCTGATCACGCGGGGCTGGAGGCGTGAGCTCGCAGTCCCACCTCCTCCCGAGGTCGGAAGTGGCTTTGCATGGCTGTACTTGTACAGGAATCTGATTGCTTCCTGTCTCTCATTTCTACCCCCTTGATTTGTTTGATTGAGTGGAACACTGCGAAATGAAGTGAGAGCCCTTGTTTTAGCCTTCCACGCTACCTGTAAATGCTGCGGTAATGCCATTATTTCTGCTCTCCCAAATTCTCTACAGCGAGAGCTTGTAAACATGCAGCGTAAAGGAGGCTACATGCTGGCAGTGAGCTGGCATTAATTTATCAGAAGGCACGGAGAAATGGATCTCTGAAACGAACACGCAGATGGATGCAGTCGATTGTTTTCATTTCTTTAAGTTCTTATTTGTACTTTTAATGTTTGTACATTTCATTAATTTTGCAATCATTTTAACATTTCAAAGTTTGACTTCCTTCCCCCTCTTTCTGTGGTTCCTTAAATTTATTTTTTAATATCTTCTGCATATCCAAATTCATTTAATTTACTCTCTTAATTATCTATTTTAAATATATACTCTTATGAAACTGCAGGTTATTACAATAATCCTGCCAATGTTTTTATCTGTTTGCAATTTATCTGCAAAAATTCAATACAGTGGTACCTCAGGTTACATACACTTCAGCTTACATACGATTCAGGTTACAGACTCCGCTAACCCGGAAATAGTGCTTCAGATTAAGAACTTTGCTTCAGGATGAGAACAGAAATCGTGCTCGGGTGGCGCGGCAGCAGCAGGAGGCCCCATTAGCTAAAGTGGTGCTTCAGGTTAAGAACAGTTTCAGGTTAAGAACGGACCTCCGGAACGAATTAAGTACTTAACCCGAGGTACCACCGTAAACCATTTCCATTCTTTTATAAAAGGTTTCTTACCTTGATTTCTTCCGGTAAGTTTTGCCATTTCTGCATATTCCACAAGTTTTTGTATCCATTCTTTCTTTGCTGGGACTTCTGCTTCTCTCCATTTTGGGGCGAGTAGCATTCTTGCCACTGCAGCAGCATACATAAATAAATTTCTATACAATTTAGGTAGTTCTGTCCCTATAATTCCCAAAAGGAAAGCTTCTGGTTGTTTTTTTTCCCCAATGGTTATTTTTAACCAGGCCTTTGGTTGATCTGATTTACATCCTATGCCCTTTTAAAATGTGTTTTGTTTTGGGGGGGCTATTGGGTTGTTGCTTTTATTTTTATAAGGTATTTTGTGGTTTTATATCTTGATTTTATTCTGTGAGCCGCCCTAAGACCCCTGGGTATAGGGCGGTACATAAATTCAACAAATAATAATAATAATATATTGGCCCTACCACCCAAAATCATCATCCACTGAGTTGTAGCAGGCTAAAAAGCATATCGACCAGGGCTCCTGAAGGTAGCTGCTTCTTGCAGCCGTTATTCCTGATCGCTGTTCCGCTCCTTTGCACTTGGGGGCACGCAACCTTCCTTCCGATGCTGAGGGATGGTTTATGAGAGTTGTAACTTGAATCGCAGGATGAAATTGCGCTGTCAAAGTTCAGGAGAAACCAGCTGCTTCATGCCTAGCTATGCAGAACCCAAAATGCTCAGGCAGTCGGGGAGAATTCCTCTAGCTATCGCTGCTGAAAGCTTATTGCTTGTGGTGTAAACAAAAATTGCCCTTTTCCCTTATGGGGTATCCAAGAGCCCATATAGAGTCCTTACATAGGTTCCCAGAAACATCATACATACATCACCGAAGGGGTGTAACCTAAGGCCACCCCTCAGATACATCATACCTACATCACAGAAAAGGCGGTCTAAAACAGAAATTTTAATATTGTTTTTCTCCTGTTGTTGTTTATATCCTGTCTGGCAGGTTACTTGATTGGATTGCCGGGGGAGCCTGGCCATTCTTTTGTAGTGATAAATACTTAGTTCCTGGGCCATGTCACAGGCTCACACCCTATTCAAACACAGACATACCCTTAAGACAGGATTTGTGAAGGAAAAGACAATGGGGAGGCTTTTCCAGTTTGACCTTGCAAAGAAAACATTTGGTCAGTTTAGGAATCAAAATGGCTTCAGGTCGGTCTTCCTGTGCTGATCTAAATAAAAAAATTCCTTCCTGTAGCACCTTAAAGACCAACTAAGTTAGTTCTTGGTATAAGCTTTCGTGTGCATGCACACTTCTTCAGATACACACTAAGGTGCTACAGGAAGGAATTTTTTTATTTTGACTATGGCAGACCAACACGGCTATCTATCTGTGCTGATCTATGTACATGCAGTTATGAACATTACCATATATCTAAGACCTCAAAATTCCTATCACACTTGTGCTCATTACTAGTGGAGAAAGGTGCAGATATGAATGATTAGTGTTGGTTCTCAAGAGACCATGCAATCATGGGGGGTTTAAGGTAGCTGTGGGTTTATCGCACCAGTTAGTTATGAAAAATGAAGTGGGTGGGTATGGGGTGGGCATTGCACGTAATTCATCTGGTCCTTTGCACAATTGCAAACTATTGATTACAATACCCTTTAAGTGGCAGATACCAAAAGGGTAGCCCTGTTAGTCTTTTACAGCAGAAACAAAGAATCTGTGGCCTTCCACTCCCATCAGCCCCAGTCAAGAGGGCTAATCTAAGTTCAAAATGGGGTCTGAGCTGCAGAGCTCAGACATTCGCATGTGGTCAACTCGGAGGCATGATGAAGAAAGAGAGAGATACTTGGGCAGGAAGGAAGTATGTTGTGTTACATCTTCCTACCAAGGCAGATAAAGGAAGTGATCTCACTGAGTACTCTCTAGCAAATTTTGCGGGAAAGCTCTGTGAGCCCCAGCCCCTTCATGTGCCTATCTGGCCAAACATGAATGGCTGGTTTTACTGCAATAATGTCCCACAACAATAGCAAAAATGGCTGGATTCCAGACTTAAACCCTATGCTCACTTATCTGGGAGTAAGCTTCCTTGAACCCAATAGAGCAGGCGGTATTCAAGATGGTACCCTCCAGATCTCACTCGCCGGATCAGCACCTTGTCATAGTGAGTAGGCTTGCATGTTCCTATGACCCTTGTGAGCGAGGCTGTCGGGAGTCTCGTACTCCCAGCAGGGTCACCCAAGGCGGTAAGGTCAAAGGGGAGGAGCTAGACAAAGAATGAACCAAGAAGTCCTCAACGCAGAACAGGTGGAAGATAGCAAGCGGTATGTTGCAATGGCTGTGAAGGTGGATGAAGGCTGCAGCAGATAAGAATCTACTGGTCGTCATGATTACTCATGACATCGGAATAGAGCCTTACTATGAAGACTCTGCGTTGGTCTGATCTACACACATAAAACAAATTCACGCACAGGCATCTTCTGAAAAAACCATCCCAAACCCAAACCCCAAAAAGTCCCATGGCGATTGGCAAATGGTAACGGGGGCAGGACTGTGAAATCTGGAAGCCCTTAGTCCTAGTCACATGGGTGGTGGATAGAGATTCAGTCGTTCTGCCTCAAGGAATGAGCAGTTGAGCAGCTCGGCAGCTGTATCCATGACTGAGTAGTCCTACTTAGGATCTACTCTGCTCATCCCGAAAAGGGGGAGGCTCTAGAAAAGGTGCCCTAAGAAGAAGGCATGCTTGGCAAACCCTCACCATGATCAACTCCCACCCGGAAACCTATGTCCCCACTGTGGAAGGACGTGTGGATCCAGAATTGGCCTCCCCAGTCACTTACGGACTCACTGTTAAAAACAGGTTTATGGTTGATAATCTTACTCGGCAGTGAGTGATCGCCAAAGAAGAAGAAGACGACGACGACCCTCCAGTTGTTGTTTGACTCCCACTATCTCCATCCAGCATGACCATTGGTTGGGATAATTGGGTCTTTAATCCAACAGTGTTTGGAAGGCACCAAACTGGCATGCCGCTGCAATAGGGCTTAGTTCTGAGTAGAGGTGCAGGACTGCATTTCAGGGTACCAAGTGCTTTTTAACACCGTCACTTGCGAGTAGGTCCTCTGTTGTCATATGCCAAACATGTGCAGCTCCCCAAATGCGTAGCTTCGTGGTAGTGCAGTTTTGTGCTGGAAGAACTTCAGTCAGACTCCCAACTCTTCAGTCAGTTCAGTCCTTTACTGACAGGTCCAAAGGGTGAAGGCAGTTTCACTATACAGTGGTACCTCGGGTTAACTTAGTTTGTTCTGGAGGTCTGTTCTTAACCTGAAACTATTCTTAACCTGAGGTACCACTTTAGCTAATGGGGCCTCCTGCTGTTGCCACGCCGCCTGAGCACGATTTCTGTTTTCATCCTGAAGCAAAGTTCTTAACCTGAGGTACTATTTCTGGGTTAGCGGAGTCTGTAACCTGAAGCGTCTGTAGCCTGAAGCATCTGTAACCCGAGGTACCACTGTATTCACTATCTACAGCTTCCACTAGAAGGTGAATGCTTCAAATGCAAAGCAAGTGCAACTCACAGCACAGAGTTCAGTATCAATCTGACAGAGCTTCCTTGCAACAAAGCAAAGAGGCAATGTACGTTGTTGTTTAGCCGTTTAGTCATGTCCGACTCTTCATGATCCCATGGACCAGAGCACGCCAGGTACTTCTGTCTTCCACTGCCTCCCGCAGTTTGGTCAAACTCATGCTGGTAGCTTCGAAAACACTGTCCAACCATCTCATCCTCTTCATCCCCTTCTCCTTGTGCCCTCCATCTTTCCCAACATCAGGGTCTTTTCCAGGGAGTCTTCTCTTCTCATGAGGTGGTCAAAGTATTGGATCTGTCCTTCCAGTGAGCACTCAGGGCTGATTTCCTTAAGAATGGATAGGTTTGATCTTCTTGCAGTCCATGGGACTCTCAAGAGTCTCCTCCAGCACCATAATTCAAAAGCATCAATTCTTTGGCGATCAGCCTTCTTTATGGTCCAGCCCTCACTTCCATACATCACTACTGGGAAAACCATAGCTTTTACTATACGGACCTTTGTTGGCAATGTATAGCCCCTCTTAATATACCCAAGAATCACCACACCCTTGGCCAGTTGCCAGATCACAGTGACCTACTTGGCTGGTTGCCAGGTCACAGTGACCTTCAAACACTAATCACAACACCTGCAGGTGCAAGATAAATGAAGCACGTGCACCAGATTTTTCTTAACAGCGATTAAAGGAACCTCAACGTAGTCAAGCCACAGGAGATAAACAGTACTGTGCCACTGCTGTTCCACATTCAGCACTTAGTTGCATTTGGACATTCTATAAATTTGGAGGCAAAAGCGAGTGTATTAATAGCTGAGCTGGTTGGCAGAGCAAAGCCTCAAGTCAAATTGACACAGCACGCTAATTCACTTCCCTTCCTTGAAAGTTGGTGGCATCAACAGTTGTCACTCACGTGTCAGATCCATTTTGTGTCTGGCAATTATCCCTGTCAAAGCTGGTGGTGTTTACTGCCTGTTTCCTTTTGGGTGCCCTTCCGATAGCGGTGAGGTGAAGATTAAATGTCCTAGCTGCAGGCTCTGAAAGGTTAAGTGTCTCCTCCTTGAGCTAAGTGGAAGATTGTGCATTTAAGGACGTGTTTCTGTGTCGGTGGCTGTCATCAAGAAGCTGAAAAATTTTCCCTCCTGATTGAGGGTCTTTCTTAGGTCATCCTATCTGGGATTTGTTTTGTGACTGAGAAGTTGTATTTCCGAGCTGTTTTCATGGAAATGGAGCTACGTGCTTCAGATGAAAGCAAACATGTGGGGCTATCTTGTGGGGCCAGACCTAAAATTGTGGTGGCCACTCGCACAAAAAATAAGAAGGCAAAGAAAAGGGCATACATTGGCCTAAAACCTGCATGTGCTAGTTTATAGCTATAGATGCACATTTAGACAGTGCTATAATGAAAATCAAAATACAATACAGTGGTAGCTCTGGTTATGTACTTAATTCATTCCGGAGGTCCATTCTTAACCTGAAACTGTTCTTAACCTGAAGCACCACTTTAGCTAATGGGGCTTTCTGCTGCTGCTGTGCAATTTCTGTTCTTATCCTGAAGCAAAGTTCTTAACCCGAGGTACTATTTCTGGGTTAGTGGAGTCTGCAACCTGAAGTGTATGTAACCCGAGGTACCACTGTACAGTCATACTTTGGATCCCGAACGCCTTGCGAGTCGAATGTTTTGGCTCCCAAACGCTGGAAGTGAGTGTTCCGGTTTGCGAACGTTCTTTGGAACCCGAACGTCCGACACGACTTCCGCTACTTCCAATTGGCTGAAGGAACTTCCTACAGACAATCGGAAGCTGCGCCTTGGTTTCCAAACATTTTGGACTTCCCAAACGGATTCCATTCAACTTCCGAGGTACCACTGTACAGCGACCAAGTGACCTAGGTGCCTGTTCAGTTAGCTGCCTAGGTGTAAATTTTTTATAGGTAGGTGCAAGACCCTCCCTGATTATGGATCCTTAGGAATGTCCTCTGACAGCCCTTCAAATTGAGGACTGTAAAATAGACATCCTGGTCAGGTAAAATCGCTGGAGGGAATAGCACAGAGCAGGAAGGATGGAAGAGACTCACCCAGGGGGCAAGTGTGTTGCTGTGCATTACTGGGAGGGAAAAGCAATGGGGAGGTTGTTGTGGTGAACATGCACTGATAGAACCACTCTGGTGCTCTCACCCATGCACCCACACCTTGCCAACCTCCCCACTGCCTTGCCCTCAAGGTCATAGCTAGGGAGTGGCGAGGTGGGCCCCTGCCAGGGACGCAGGTGAGGAGGGCGCAAACTCGGCTAAAATATGTCCATAAATATGTCTTTAAATAAAAATATTGGTTATTGCCTCATAAGAAAAGGTTTTAAATAGAGGGTGAATTGAATGGGTGGTGGTGGTAGGTTTGGAGGAGAGGCGGAAGGAAGAGCTACCGTATTTTTCACTCTATAGGACGCACCAGACCATAGGATGCACCTTGTTTTAGAGGGGGAGAACAAGAAAAAAAATCTCCTCCTCTCTGCGCAGCGCCCCTTCAGCGAAGCAGCAGGAGAAACAGAGCCCCTTCCATTTCTCCTCCCGCTTAGCTGAAGGGGCGCTGCACCTTAGCCGAAGGGGCACCTACCCTTCAGTGAAAGGAACCCGAAGCCTCCGGAGCGCAGTGGGAACTCCGGAGCGCAGCTTCGGAGGCTTCGCCTTGCTATCGCTGAAGCCAAGGAGCCTGCATTCGCTCCATAAGACGCACACACATTTCCCCTTAATTTTTGGAGGGGAAAATGTGCATCTTATAGAGCGGAAAATATGGTAATTTGTCCATTGGGGGGGGGCGCAATCTGGACAGTTCTGCCAGGGGCTCAAGATCACAAACTACGGCTCTGTTTGCCCTTCATCTTCTTCCTCTCAGTAAGTGACAGTAACATACCTGACAGGAAGCTAGCATGCCTCCCCTCACTGAACAAGCTCCTCACTGCTATTTTTCTCGAAAAAGAGGTGCCCAAACTCAGTATGAACACTTCCCACATTCTCACAGAATGGCAATAGCACCCACCACCTGAGAGGTACCGGAACTGAGTTTCTCTGTGAGTTCCCCTTGAGGGAGGAAAAACCCTGAAGCTACTTCTAGTTGGGGGGCTTGGCCTGGGCCTCTCAAGGCACCAAATGCACAAGCGAGGAAGGCCACATTTGAATCCTGGCCCTGACATCCCCCACCTTTGGTGCAGAGCAAGGTGTTTAGCCAAAAATACAGGCAGGCAATGAAGAAATAATCATGTGTGGCCCAAAACCTGAGAGGGGGAAGGGGAATATTGCTATGTCCCTTGCTTGGCACTCCTGCCTACATCCTCTTGGCTAACAGAGTGCTGTTGACACCCCTTGCTGCTGCTTCTGTTTCATGAACCAAAGAGCTTTCTGCATTTGGTGTTTTCCACCTGCAAAGCAGAGTTTGCTCCCTCCAAAGCTTGGTTTCTCCCCACCCCCTCGTGTTGGCACAAAAGAGCTGTGGTATATCACTGCTGCCTATTACAGTGTGCAAATGAACAAGTGATTTAGAGAGAGTTGGGGAGGGGAGCAAATTTCACCTCATATCCTCATCAGAGGCGTTGTTCCAAATTTATTTTCAGCTTTCCTGGTATTCTGTTCTCTGCAGGGATTCCTCTTTTAAGAAGGAAAAAAAAGGGGGCTTAAGTCAAAGCGATGGCCTCGCTGCTCATCCCATTGTGGGGAGGAAGGTGACTCTGCTGGCTGACTCCATAACTGGAGCATACTCATAAAGCTTTCACTCTACATTAGAAGGGTGGTATCAGTAGTAGCTGCTTGCCTTATTCTCGCTGTGCTGCAGCCTTTCAAGTCACAGAATCAGCCATTAAGTTGCAGTCACCTACCAACATTTCTCCAATGAAATTAGAGATGTCCTCTCCGATGAAAATAGGGACGTTCTATTCCATACCCTCCGATATTTCTCCAATGAAAATAGGGATGTTGTCAGGGGTTTAGGAGCAGAGGCACGGGCAAGGGAGGAAACAGAGAGCGAAGGGGAGGAGGCAGAAGAAAAGATGAGTGATGACGACGACCCGAGATCTCCTAGTCTTTCCAGTGAATCAGAGGATTCACAGAAAGGAGCACCAGTGGCCAGGGCAAGGGGGGCACCCCAGGAAGATAGAGCCAGAAGGGACTCAGGGGGGAGCAGCTGGAAATCGGGACCAGCGTCACCGCCAGGAAGCAGGGAAGAGGAAGGGAGCCAGGGGGGAAGCGCTGGCAGCTCACCACAGGAGGGAGGGCATGAGTCAGGAGTGGCCACACCTCCATCGGGGAGCGAAGAAACGGTTAAGAGGAAGGTGGAAGGTTGGGCGCGCGCGCCAAGTTCAAATGCAGAGGAAGGCGGCGCAGTAAGCAGCCCCGAAAGGGAACCAGGTCCTAAAGCCCGGCGCAAGGAGGCAGGAGGGTCCGGGTCAGCGTCAGAAGAATCCCGGAAGGAGGAGGCCCCGGGGGGTAGAGGGACCCAGAGGAGGACAGTCAGGCGGAAAAGGTGGAGCAAGGCTAGGATATTAAGTTGGTGCTCACGGGGCGGAGACTCAGACGGAGCTTCGCCGATCTAGCTACTAGACGTAGAGTTTGCGCGCAGCAGCGTGAGAATGGAAACTGTAATTCAATAAAGACTTTTACTTAATGATCGCTGGCTAGCGTGATCCTCTGTGAGCTAGGATCTTCAAGCAGCTCTGACAGTAAGCTCCGTCACATCATTGTGGGCATCTACAGCCTCGAGGAGGGGAGAGAAACAGGTGCCTACTAGCGAGCTCACGAACGGCAGACGACATGACGGCTGAGCAGCAGATAGAGGACCTCAGAAAAGCAGTGGCACAACTGAACGCCGAGGTTCTCGCATCCAGGAAGAGAGAGGAGGAGGCAGCTGCCGCCTGCAGGGATCTCCAGGTCAGGTTAGACGTGCTGACAAAGCAGACACCCCGGCAGGAGGGAATTGGGTTGGCGAGACGGGCAGGCGGGCTAGTCTCTCACTTCGATGGGAACCTGCAACAGTATCCCAACTTTAGAGCCGACGTACTGTGCGCACTGCAACTGCTGCATAAAGACTTTAGAGATGAACAAGAGAGAGTGGGGTTCATCATGTCCCATCTGCATGGGGATGCGAAAGCATGGCTACGCAATTTATGGAGAGATAAGGATCCGGCGCTCCAGAATGCGGATGCCTTTATTAAAGCGATGGATGGGTGCTTTTTATCAAGTATTGACGTGGATCTTGCACGGAAGGAGGTGCATGGGCTGAGACAAGGGAGGGCCAGCGTCAGGCAGTATCATGCCCGCTTTTTCGCCTTGGTCAGTGCCCTGGAATGGGACAGAGATTCGGCTCCTGTAAGAGACCTCTTTTGGGAGGGGCTGCACAACTCGATTAAAGATGAGATCGCGAGGGGGGAGAGACCCCGAACCACCCAGGAGGTCGTTCAGAGGGCACTGGCAGTGGGGGTGAGGCTGGAAGGACGTCCGTGGAGCAGGGACGAAGGGCGTGGAGGGCGCGAACCAGCCGGGGGCCCCTCCTTCCTTCCCAGAGAAGCAGCGCGGGCGCAATCCACGCCTCCGCCAGGAGGAGGAGCCGAACCTATGGAGGTTGGAGGTGCAAGGGCTCAGTCAGCAACCAGAGCCCTAGCACCGGCAGCAGTGAAAGCGAAGCCTCCTAGAGGGAACAGGAAGTGTTACGTCTGTGAGGAACCAGGGCATATGGCAAAAGAGTGTCCCCAGAGGCCCCACAAGCTCACTGCAGCCTCAGCAATGGTGACTGCAGCAACGCAGCAAGGAGGACCACAGCAGGGAAACGACGCAGTCTGGCTGGAGGAAGAGGCACTGGGGCCCAGCCAGACGTGTTAGTGACGCAGTCCCCAGAAATTTTGCAGCCCGTGAACCCCCTCCCGCCCAAACCAGTAGTGCGGCTCACAGCATCTCTCCAGCTGCCCAATGGAATCACCATAGACGTGCCAATCACCATCGACTCAGGCAGCAATGCGGACTTTATAGGGCAGGACTTTGTCGACAGGCACGCTGTGCAGTTGCTGCCAGCCACACTGCCCCTGCAGGTTGTCACGGTGGATGGCAGGGAGCTGCTCGGGGGGCAAGTGGTGAAGCAGACGCCACCAATGGTGATGCGACTTGGGAATCACAGAGAAATCATCAGCTTCAACGTCACTCAACTATCTGACACGCCCGTTGTATTGGGCATGAGTTGGCTGGACAAGCACAGCCCAACGATGGCTTGGTACCAGAGGCAGCTGACCTTCGGCTCTTCCTTTTGTGCTGAACACTGCATCGTGCCCAGGCAGGAAGGAGAGGAAGAGGAGTCACAGCTGCTGCTAGGCACGCTGCAAGCGATTCCCCACAAGTACGCTGAATTTTTGGAAGTTTTCTGCGAGAAGGAGGCAGACAGGCTACCCCCTCACAGACCATATGACTGCAAAATTGACCTGCTGCCGGGGGCGGCGCTGCCTAAAGGGAAACTGTATTCCATGTCAGAGGACGAACTGCAAGAACTCAAGGAGTTCATTGATCATAATTTGCAGCGCGGCTTCATCCGGGAGTCCAAGGCAGTGGGGGGCAGTCCCGTATTCTTTGTTAAGAAGCGGGACACGCCCCAAAAGAGACTCGTAGTGGATTACAGGATTTTGAACAGTGTGACTAGGCCATCGGACTTCCCCATGCCCCGAATTGACGACCTCCTCGCGAAGGTACGGAAGGGCAGAGTGTTCACCAAGTTGGACCTGCGGGGGGCGTACAACCTCATTTGCATGCGGGAGGGTGATGAGTGGAAGACAGCCATGTTCACGCCACTGGGGACCTACGAATATAGAGTTATGCCTTTTGGATTGCAAAATGGCTCCCACGTTTTTCAAGCATTTATGCATCACGTGTTGGCGGGACTTCTCTACAAGACGTGCGTCTGTTTCTTAGATGACATCCTGATCTTTTCGGAGTCGCAGCAGGAGCATGACAAGCACGTCAAGGAAGTGCTGAGCAGGCTAAAGCAACATAGGCTCTACGCCAAGCTGGAGAAGTGCCAATTTGACGTGACGGAGGTGGATTTTCTGGGCTACAAGCTGTCTGACAAGGGGCTCGCCATGGACAGCGCCAAGGTTCGAGCGGTGTTGGATTGGAAGAGCCCGCGCAACCGGAAGGAGGTCCAACGGTTTGTCGGCTTTGCGAACTTCTATCGCAAGTTTATCAAGGGCTTCGCGATGCAGACGGCGGCCATCACTGACACGCTTAGCTCCAAGAAAAAGAAGTTCATTTGGACAGAGCAGGCGGAGCAGTCCTTTCAGGCACTCAAGCGTCTCTTCGCGTCGGAAGAGCAGCTGCTTCATGTCAACCCCAGCAAGCCGATGAGGGTGGAGACAGACGCTTCGGACAGAGCCGTGGGGGCGGTCCTGCTGCAGAAAGACCCGCAGGGGGTGTGGCGACCGGGAGCGTTTTACTCCAGGAAGCTCAGCAAGTCCGAGCAGAACTACACCATATGGGACAGGGAGTTGCTGGCCATTCACGCAGCGTTCAAGGCGTGGAGGCACTTTCTGATCGGCGCCAAGCACACGGTGCAGGTTTGCACGGACCACAAGAATCTAGAGCACTGGCGCACGGCACAGTTCCTGAATCAGAGGCAGATACGTTGGGCTGAGTTCTTTGCGAACTTCGACTTCCGAATAGAGTATGTCCCGGGGGACACCAACATCATGGCAGACGCTCTCTCCCGTAAGCCACAGTATCTGGAGGACGCGACACCAGCGGCCGCCATGCACATCTTCGCACCGACAGTGTGGGCGTGCGCCGCGGCGACCGTGGACCTAGAGGCGGTGCGACGAGCGTTGCAGGGGGACTCCTTCGCACGAGCAAAGATGGCAGAGGTGCAAAGGGGCAAGGCAGCGGCCGACGGTTTCCAGCTAAGAGATGGATTGCTCATCCGTAAAGGGGCCATCTACGTGCCGGGAGACGAACTTCGAGCCAAGGTGCTGCAGCAGCTGCACGACGCGCCCACGGCCGGGCACTTTGGCAAGGAGAAGACGGTGGAATTAGTAGCCAGGGATTTCTGGTGGCCTGGAATGAGAGGGGAGGTCGCAGACTACGTGGCGAGGTGTGACACCTGCCAGAGGGCCAAACCAGTGCACAAACCGCCGGCCGGACTGTTGGAACCGCTGCAAACTCCGGTCGAACCTTGGGAAAGGGTGGCCCTGGACTTTGTCACGGATCTGCCCAGCTCAAGGGGCAAGACGGCAGTGCTGGTGGTGGTGGACCTGTTTTCCAAGATGGCCCATTTCATTCCATGTGCTAAGGTGGCCACGGCGGAGCAAACCGCCAAACTGTTCATAGACCACGTGTTCAAGGTTCACGGTCTGCCACGGTCTATTCTGTCCGACCGGGGGCGGCAGTTCATCTCGAATTTCTGGCAGAAGCTGATGGGCTTCCTGAACGTCAAGATCAACCTGGCGTCGGCGAGACACCCGCAGACCAACGGGCAAGCGGAGCGGGTCAATGCCATCATGCAGCAGTACCTGAGATGTTATGCAAATCAACAGCCTGCGACGTGGGTGGATTACCTGCCGCTTGCCGAGTTCGCCTACAACAACACGAAGCACGTGTCCACGGGGGTCACGCCGTTCTTCGCCAACAACGGGAGGCACCCCAGAACCTTCCCGGGACTGGAAAGAATGGGGGAGGGGGAGCCGCAGACAGCAGATGCGTTCGCGTCGGAGCTGCAGGAAGTCCACGATCAGCTGAGGCGCCACCTGGAGCTGGCCAAGCACGCATACAAGGTACAAGCAGACAAGCACAGAAGGGTTGGAGAAGAGCTCCACGTGGGAGACTGGGTTTGGTTAGCAGCCCACGCAGTGCCGGCCAGGTCGTTGGCCAAGAAGAAACTAGGGCATAAGCAACTGGGGCCCTACCAAGTCGAAGAGCAGGTCAACCCGGTAGCTTTCAGACTGGCACTTCCGGAGGGTTCCAGGATGCATCCGGTATTCCACAGATCGGTGCTCACTCCCTACAAGGCACCGCACAGGTTCCAGGAACCCGGAACGGCGCCGAGTCCGGCCAGAGACAGAACAGGGCACGCGGGAGTGGCACAGAAGGAGCGCATCAACGAAGTCACGGAGATTTTGGACTCCAGATGGGGGGAAGAGGGGGTAGAATACTTTCTCGCCAAGGAGGGCACCCCGGCCAGTGCGAACAGCTGGGTGCCGGGCTACGCCTTAGACGAACCTCTGCTCAAAGACGAGTTTCATGCCCTCTTCCCACATAGACCTATGCCAGCAGACTTTTTCGACGACTGGCTTTTCACGCCCACGCTTTCGGCCAGCACGTTCCGGGGGTTCGACTCGGACGAGGAACCGACACGAGACGTCCGTTCCCCGGAGGGGTCACCCTCGGGATCCGCCTCAGAACTCTCGTATTGGTGGGACGATAGGCCAGAGGAGCAGTTCCGCAGAAAGTGGCTGGAATGCTCAGGACGAGCAACGCCGCCAGGAGGAAGTGAGGGAGAGACGGACATGGACATTTTCGGGGACGACCCTGGTTTCGAGCACGGCGGCACAGAGATGGAAGCGGAGGTGACCGTCGTCGACGAGAGCAGGGAGGAAGAACCGGAAGACTTCAGATGGAGGCCCGCCACGGGAAGCGACCGATATCCGACGTTCGTCCCTTTGCAACAGCAGCCCCCAGCTCCAGCACCGGAAGGAGGGGAGGGGGGAATGGGGGGCTTCGAGGGGGGGATGGATGTCAGGGGTTTAGGAGCAGAGGCACGGGCAAGGGAGGAAACAGAGAGCGAAGGGGAGGAGGCAGAAGAAAAGATGAGTGATGACGACGACCCGAGATCTCCTAGTCTTTCCAGTGAATCAGAGGATTCACAGAAAGGAGCACCAGTGGCCAGGGCAAGGGGGGCACCCCAGGAAGATAGAGCCAGAAGGGACTCAGGGGGGAGCAGCTGGAAATCGGGACCAGCGTCACCGCCAGGAAGCAGGGAAGAGGAAGGGAGCCAGGGGGGAAGCGCTGGCAGCTCACCACAGGAGGGAGGGCATGAGTCAGGAGTGGCCACACCTCCATCGGGGAGCGAAGAAACGGTTAAGAGGAAGGTGGAAGGTTGGGCGCGCGCGCCAAGTTCAAATGCAGAGGAAGGCGGCGCAGTAAGCAGCCCCGAAAGGGAACCAGGTCCTAAAGCCCGGCGCAAGGAGGCAGGAGGGTCCGGGTCAGCGTCAGAAGAATCCCGGAAGGAGGAGGCCCCGGGGGGTAGAGGGACCCAGAGGAGGACAGTCAGGCGGAAAAGGTGGAGCAAGGCTAGGATATTAAGTTGGTGCTCACGGGGCGGAGACTCAGACGGAGCTTCGCCGATCTAGCTACTAGACGTAGAGTTTGCGCGCAGCAGCGTGAGAATGGAAACTGTAATTCAATAAAGACTTTTACTTAATGATCGCTGGCTAGCGTGATCCTCTGTGAGCTAGGATCTTCAAGCAGCTCTGACAGATGTCTTAAGGAAAAGTGGGACATTCCAGTCCCTGATCTATGGCTATGCTGACTGGGGACCGGAATGCCCCGCTTTTCCTTAGGACATCCCTATTTTCATCAGAGAAATGGAGGGTACCGTAGGAGGGAATTCAAAACTGGAAGATGTCTGGTGAATGACTCTTTGAGGCAGGGCCGTCTTAACTGTAGGTATTAGGGGCGCAGGGCATCCGGGCACCGGGCTCTCAGGGAAACCAGGCCAAGAGTCCGGGGCCTGAGAGTTGGAATCTGGGGAAGAGCCAGCCCGGCTCTGGCACGAGTTTGGGTGCAAGCAAGATAGTGAGGTGCTGAGGTGGCTGGCTCCATCCTCCTGTGCACCTGGGATTGGGGTAGGGCCATGGAGAGGCACGCCCAGAGCGTGCTGCCCTCCCGGTGAGGTGAGCCTAGCGCCGCAGCCTCAAGCTCCTCTGTGCCCTGCTCTGCCCTGCCTGCGCACCTCAATGGCCAGCCCAGAGCATGCTGTCCCCTAAAAAAAGGTTGACAACTCTGGGCAACCTGGGGGGAGCGCCGGGCAGATTTTTGCACCCCAGCGCCACGTATGCTTAAGACAGCCCTGCTTTGAGGTTAGTTTTATATTCATGGCATTTTTTAAATAAAGCAAATTTAAAGCTTGATTTGGAGCCAAAGAACAGTATAAAAATAAGCAAACATTTGCTGTGCTGTGATTCCAACAAATCAAAGAGTACCCCTCCCCCCTACGTATCTCATCTTGTAAAAGTATCTCGGGCATAACTGGAGTCAAGGGAAGAGTTTCAGTCTTGTAGATTCTAAGTAAAGATTGCAAAGATACAATATATTTCAATACAAATTAGATAGGCACACACATCCAGCAACCGCAGGCCTGTTTTTCCAGTCTAGCTGAATTTTGTTACCGTCTTCGGCATTCTCAGCAACGTGTGCTCTGCACCAAGAGGGATACTCTAATCAAATTTAAGATGCCATTGCTCTGCAGTGGATCTTATAAATCATGCAAGAACCTTTCAAACTCCATCCTGGGGAGAATTCTATGTGTTTGATTTCATGCTACAGAGAAAATTCCAGCTAGGTGCAAGCAAACTATATGTGCAAAATCCTCTCCTAAGAAATGCTAATGGAACCGCCCAAGGGATAGTTTGACCTTCTTAGCTGTGATATTTGTCTGACTTCCTTCCGCCTGCTAAAACTGTTAGGAGCATGGTTCATAGATGCCTCCAGAGTGGAAAGGTGTAAAACAGACAGTGAGAAAAGACACAAGGGTCAAAAGAGAGGAAGAAAGGGACCAATAGCCAAGATTCGTGCAGCGAAATAAACATTAGATGCATAGGAGACATATAACATCCAAAAAGTGAAAAAATGTAAACGCCCTCGGTCCAGCTTGCTATGTTCTCTGTGTAGCTGAGGAGCCCACCAAGATGATAGGTATATGAATGTGATGGTCTTCCCATCTTTGTCCACCACCTGGTATTCAGAATTATACTGTCATCCATGCATGTCTCTAATTCTTTAGAAGCCATCTAAGTGGCTACATGGCTGTGAATTCTACCAGTTGTTACACGCCATGCGATGGAGTACATTCTTTCATCACTCCTAAGCCTCCTGTCAATCAGCTTCACTGGGCGACCTTGAATTCTAGTATTATACCCCGTCCCTCTCTGTGTCATGGCATCTTCTCCCCCCACATCCCTCTGGTCTCTCAGGGAAACTTTTGAACTGCTGATCTTAAAACGCACTACCCACAAGTGAAGCCAAGATTTATTTTATTCTGCTTTCACATTTTGGAAGAGGCACAGCAACATAGCTGTCAACTTACAGATTTGAAAATAAGGGACCAGCAGCCTCGAAAATAAGGGATCAGCAGCCAAAATAAGGGATTTCCTTTTCCCCCACTGTGTGCCCCCGCTCCAGACTGACGTTTTCCCCGGCAAGGGGATTCCGATTCCGAGCACAGGTATGTTCAACTTCTGAGCCCCTCCGAGCCAAAGTCAGAAAGCCCAGCCAGCAGCCAAACGAATCCTCAAGCAGTGGTTCCCACAGCGCAGCAATCCAGCAAAGGGGATGCAGCAAGGAAAACCACCGTCACCTCTCCGCTGGGAAGTGCTGAGCAAAGGCAAGTCCCCAGGCAATGCAGTCGATTTGATCGGCACAAGGCATGCAAGCTCCACCCCCCAGTCATTCTTAGACTCCTTATTGGGTGAGCAACGCAGCCAAGCAACACAATTGGAGCCTCCTTCCTCCCTGGCCGGCAGGGAGGGAAGGAGAGGAGCTGCTTCCTTTGAATCCCGGGAAGTTTAAGGGACATCATCAGTAAGGGACAGCAGCGTGACACGGCGCTGGGATAAGGGACTTTCCCGCCAAATAAGGGACTGTTGACAGCTATGCACAGCAATTACCCCAGAGGAGGCTTCTGAAGGTGGTATTTACTGATGTGCATCTCTTCTTACGGGGTTCCCTAATTCATTTATTTCATCCCCACAGAACCAGTTCTGCCTGTTCTAGGAATGGCTGGGGCTGTTCAGCAACATTTGGAAGGCCACAGTGTGTTCACACTTGATGCAGAGCCCTAAAATAAGAGACAACAGCTCCAGCTCTTGGGTTCAGAGTGTCTCTCTGTCCCTTCCTGCTGGATCCTGCCCACAGCTCCATTTCCTAACCCATCAGAGAGGCCTGCTGTCACTTGCAGTTTACTGCTAAATGGCCTCGGTCCTGTATACAGTGGTACCTCGGGTTACATATGCTTCAGGTTACATACACTTCAGGTTACAGACTCCGCTAACCCAGAAATAGTACCTCGGGTTAAGAACTTTGCTTCAGGATGAGAACAGAAACTGTGCTCCGGCGGCACGGTAGCAGCAGGAGGCCCCATTAGCTAAAGTGGTGCTTCAGGTTAAGAACAGTTTCAGGTTAAGAACGGACCTCCGGAACGAATTAAGTACTTAACCCGAGGTACCACTGTACCTGAAGGAGCGTCTCCACCCGCATTATTCAGCCCGGACACTTGAGATCCAGCTCCAAGGGCCTTCTGGCGGTTCCCTCATTGCAAGAAGTGAGGTTACAGGGAACCAGACAGAGGGCCTTCTCGGTAGTGGCACCCGCCCTGTGGAATGCCCTCCCTTCAGATGTGAAGGAAATAAGCAGCTATCCTATCTTTAAAAGACATCTGAAGGCAGCCCTGTTCAGGGAAGTTTTTAATATTTAATGCTGTATTGTTTTTAACACTCTATTGCGAGCCGCCCAGAGTGGCTGGGGAAACTCAGCCAGATGGGCAGGGTATAAATAATGAATTATTATTATTATAAGATCCATTCACATTGGCGCCCTTGATGTATATTTCTTTTTTCATCTCCCTTCCAAAATCTTTTGCATTGATTTAAGAATCTTTCGACTTCAGTGGGGAGCTCCTCCTCTGACTCCCCCACAACCCTCTTTGATGAGCCGTCCATGTAATTCTGTTTTTTAACCGCTCCCCAAAGGCACTGCGAGGTTCTCTTTCGGCCTTTGACTTGTCGTCTGCTTCTTCATCTTCAGATCTACGCAAAATCAATTACAGGCCTCCTGCTGGCTTGTTAACAAAATCTACCACTCTCTGCTATTAATTGAACGGAGAGGAAAGGCGCCATCGGGAAGCCTGGCCACACAGATGTCTCTCAATAGCTGTCCCTTAAAACCTCGGCTAGCCTCAAGACTGCAGCGATATGTGGGATGATGCAGAGAAATGCACCCCCCCCATTCCAACCCCCAGCCAAAAGCAGGTTGAGCTGAGGCTAACCAAAGCATATTGTTCCCTTCTTCAGACACAGCTGAAGATCACAATAAATTATCTTCTCCTTGCATGCCTCGCTGTCAGCCTTTGATCAGTGACCCGTGATAGTTCTGCTGCATCAGTTATAACTTTGTTTCGCTTTAATATTTGAAGGATCTGAGTGTTGAGCTGGGCAGTCCTTGCTTCAACTCTCGCCCTAGCTGCCAAACTTACTGGGTGGTCTCCACTACCCCCAATCAGTGGTGGGAGTACCACAGGGGCAGTTGCCCCAGGTGCAAAATTGTTGGGGAGTGCAAAATTTCAATATCCATTGCTGCGTCAATACAGCTGTGACCAAAGAATTGCTTGCAACTTTCTCCCTGCATTCTCTCAAATCCAAACTCCTCCTCCACCACCTCCTCCTCTTCTTCTTCTTCTCCTCTCTCTCTCTCTCTCTCTCTGTGTGTGTGTTATCTTGTTCCCACCTCCTCTATAGGTTTGCCATATGTATACATGAAGGTCTGAAGGGGGCAGTAATGAGTCACTCATTGTGTCAGGCTGTGGCTGTGGCTTCATCTTAGGCCACTCTGATAGGCAGCCGCTCTCTAAGGACTTAGAACATGGATGGGGAACTTGGGAGGTCCTTCAGATGTTACTGGCACTTCAACTCCCATCAGCCCCAGCTAGCATGGCTCAGGGATGATGGGAGTCATAGGCCAGTGTTTCCCAAACTTGGGTCTCCAGCTGTTTTTGGACTACAAGTCCCATCATCCCTAGCCAGCAAGACCCAATGGTCAAGGATGATGGGAATTGTAGTCCAAAAGCAGCTGGAGACCCAAGTTTGGGCAACACTGCCTTAGGCAGAGGTCTTCCATGATCTTGCTACCTGAAATCCTTTTAAGTGGAGGTGCCAAGATTATTCACGCAAAGTCCTTTTTTATAATAATTTTTATTAACAGGCCAATCAAGTCACATTATTTCCAAATCACATTAGTTTCAAATTATACAGCCAAATTTTTAAATTTTGTTGGGGGTACCCATACTTCAAGCTCCAAATGGGGATCCAAGCATCACTTATGTTGCTGTTTTAATTAAAGAGTTCTATCCAGTTCTGTCCAGATAGTCTCTTTATTACTTTCTTCATCTTCTTGTTGTTATCATATAATCCTTTCTTTGCGATCTCTGATAATCTTCACAAGCAGGTTGGAAACAAACATCTTCTGCGTGGGTTTTACACTCTCCAAGAATCATATCACTTAGGAACAGACGCCAGTCCACACTTCCATAAAAAATTTATCCTCGGTCTGTCTTTTAGTTCTCCAGGCTTGCCAAATATATCAGAATATCAGGAGGGCTCTGCCAGGTTTAGATCGCATTCCAGTCATGATTCACATTCCAATGATCCTGGTCCTCCTCCCCCCGTCTTTCTTAGACAAGCCTGTCTTAGCGAGACGCCATTTAAAACTGCGTCATAAAACTTTCCTCCGTTCTCCTTTGTTTACCAATTATCTCTTTGATCTATAATTCACTCCACACAGCTCTTGAATTCCTGCTTGTGCTTAATAAAATGCCACGAACTTCTTTCTGGGGTGGAGGGTTATTAATACTCACATAAGGCAAAGAAAAGTTTTATCCTCCACCCCCCTTCCATTTCACTCCAAACGTACCAGTCTCTTGATGGTGGTTCATCACTTGATTTATTTGTCCCATCCGTCGCTCCAGTCACAGAGATCCATTAATCAGCAGTCTTATCTCCCGAATTTTGCCTGATGTATGTGCTTTAGCTTCTTTCCAATTATATGTTTCCAATTATCTTTCCGAGCTAAAGCGAACCCGGGCGCTGATTGGAGATGATGTCAGGAAGAGCCGACTTCACCGAGGGGTCGTGCCAAGTGACCGGCACCCCCTTCTTTCGAATCCGGGGGTGCATTGTGGCCACCGCTGGCAAGGCAGTCCCCCCATCTCCTTGGGGGTGGGTGGGAAGGCTGCATACTTCCCATAGCAGCCTCTTAATTACCTCGTGTGGTTCGGAGAGATGTTATTGTCGGCCATCTTCCAATGCCGATGGAGAAAGTTTCCAGTGTCTTAATATATGTGAAAAGTCTGCTTTTTGTTGTTGATTTTCCTAGTGCCAGAAGCTTGAGAAGGCTGCTTGCTAGCTGGCAGCTGCTTCTTACTGCTTGTTCAAGTACATTATATATCTTAGGGAACAAAAGGAGTTCTGTGTCGTGAATCCCAATTACTCAAGTGATGTTCTTAACCTTTTACAGGACCATAAATAACACTGGTAGCCCCATAGCCTTTCGCTATTACAGAGGCGTCTGATTAATTGTCTCTAGTATGCTCTGCTGAGCGGGGAAAAGAAGGCAAAGCTGTGATTTCTTTTCAAAGCAGAGAGAAAGGATGGGTGACGCCGCTGACGCCAAACAGATAACGAAATTATGGATTCACTTCTACTGCTGTGTTGTTGTTGAGCGTTTTGTGACCTGCGTCATTTGAGTTGTAGAAAAGTGAGGTGTGAATGTGTTCTGTAACTCAGCAAATGGCATAATATTGGCAGGCACTCAATACAGAGAGAGTAACATGGATTCTACTTGTGCCATTCCTTCTAAATGGGGTTTCCCACAGGCCACTGTGGGGTTGGCCACTGTGAGATCAGGCTGCTAGGCTAGATGTGCTACTGGCCTGATCCTCCAGTCTCTCCTTATGCTCCTATGGTTATGCAGCCAACCTGTTACGTTCCCAAGGCAAACACTCATTCATTCATTCATTCGATTGATTGATTTTTTGTTTGTTTGATTTTTGAAATTAAATTTCTGTTTTACATTTTAGAATGTTCACTTAAGCAATCTTAAAATATCAGTGACTTCCCTTCCTCTCTTTCTATGGTTCATTCTGCACAACATAAATCCCTGCATATTTTATATAAACTAAACCATACAGTATTCCATTATTACATCCACCAAAACTTACGTACACTGTTGAATTTATCTTAATGCTTCCCACATTTTCAGATAAACACAATTTTCCTCCATATATTCAATAAACATTTTCCAATCTTTTTTAAATGTATCTTCTTCTTGTTCTCTTATTCTATATGTTAGGTCTGCAAGTGTTGCAAGTGTTATTAGAATCCTGCTGATGTTTGCATCTGCTTACAGTGGTCTCCTAAATAAATTATAAAGTTTTCCCATTCTTTCTTGAAATTTTTGTCTTCTCGGTTCCTGAGCTTTCCAGTCTGTTTTGCCATTTTGGCATAATCTAACAGCTTAGTTTGCCATTCCTCTCTGGTAGGGATTCTTTCTTCTTTCCATGCTAGTAGCATCCGTGCGGCTGTTGTTGTGTACATAAAAAGTCTTTTCTCCTTCTTTGGAATGTTGGTACCTACAATTCCTAATTAAAAAAGCTTCTGGTTATTTTAAACATTTTTTTCCAATTCATTGTACATCATTTCCCAGAAAGCTTTTATTACCTTACACGACCACCACATATGATAAAAAGGTACCTTCTTTATCTTTACATTTCCAGCAGGTATTTGTACTTGTTTTATACATTTTTGCTAACTTAAAGGTAAAGGGACCCCTGACCACTAGGTCCAATCGTGACCAACTCTGGGGTTGCAGTGCTCATCTTGCTTTATTGGCCAAGGGAGCTGGCGTACAGCTTCCGGGTCATGTGGCCAGTATGACTAAGCCACTTCTGGCGAACAAGAGCAGCACACAGAAATGCAGTTTATCTTCCCGTCGGAGTGGTACCTATTTATCTACTTGCACTCTGACGTCCTTTTCGAACTGCTAGGTTGGCAGGAGCAGGGACGGAGCAACCGCCAACCTTCTGATCGGCAAGCCCTAGGCTCTGTGGTTTAACCTTCTGGCGGTTCCCTCACTGTGAGAAGCCAAGTTACAGGGAACCAGGCAGAGGGCCTTCTCAGTAGTGGCACCCTCCCTGTGGAACGCCCTCCCACCAGATGTCAAAGAGAACAACAACTACCAGACTTTTAGAAGACATCTGAAGGCAGCCCTGTTTAGGGAAGCCTTTAATGTTTGATGTATCACATTATTTTAATATTCTTTTGGAAGCCGCCCAGAGTGGCTGGGGAAACCCAGCCAGATGGGCGGGGTATAAATAATAAATTATTATTATTATTATTATTATTATTATTATTATTATTATTATTATTATTAACCCACAGCGCCACCCATGTCCCTAGGAGTCAAATACCACCGGTACATCATTCACCGCTTCCCTTTTCCTAAACCCAGTTTCTCTTCCTCCTCTTGAATAAGCAGTCTGCCTAGCATTTCTTAGCAGCGACGGTGCAAGAGGCAGGGTCACTCACTGAAGGGAACAAACTGCTGAAGCTTTTGCCCTGTAGTGCTTTCAAATTCATTTGGGTTGGTTGTCACACACCAGCAAGTGTTGCTTTGGGTGCCACCAGCCTCCTCTTTTACGAGGGACCCCCCCAAAAAAAAATCTACTTCCAGCTACTTGCCAGAAGCACACCGTCACATACATTCAACATTGGGAGGAGGAAAAGCAGAAGGAAACCCCGTGGAGGAGTAGGGGCCAAGCTCCAGATGGGAAGCCTTTTGAAATGTATGACACAGCCAATATGTGCTCTGAAAACAAACCCTGCAGGCACAAGAATAAGCTGTCAGGGAGGCGACAGTCCAGAAGGTTGGTGGCGTAACACGAAGCTGGGATGGGGGCTGGAGTTTGCTGCTGAGGTCAAGCATTGGGTTGTCAAGTCCAGGACTGGAGCTTCTGCTTGTAACTTGAAGCCAGTTTGGGACTACAACTCCCATCAGCTCCGGTCAGCTCAGACTGATGGGCATCATCAGGGCCGGGTTTAGGTCTGATGAGGCCCTACTCTACTGAAGGTAATGGGGCCCTTTATATATCCAGCTGTCCTTTGTCAACAACAAATTGTCACTGTTTTTTTGTGTTGAATATATGCTATATGGTAATTTATGGACCTAATAGGTATCTAAAGCCATTTTTTCACATAACAAAATATGTATTTATCAAAGTAATTGTTGAACTGAAATACAATTAAGGAGTATGTTAATAGTGAAATACAATTAAGAAGTATATTAATAGTGAAATAATTATTAAGCTATAACTGAAAATGATTTTTGACTCATAACAAACTTAATAATGCAAACACATTTGCATTTGGCAATAACAAAACTTCCTTTAGAAACACAATTTACAAAGACTCATAATCTAGTCTCTAGAAACTTGCTATAACATGAAATAAGAATAGACATAAATATATGGTGCAAACTACTAATAATTATAAATAGAAGAATGTAGGCCCCCCTATATATAGAAATGAGCAAAGCGGTGAAATTTTAGGGAGCAGGCTAGCAGGCGGGGCCCATCACTTACATCATAGGAGCCTACACAACACAAAACACTGTTTCTGTATGTAGGTTTTATTTTACTTCTTTTTTATCTTATTTTGGAAATGTACATCCAGTTTCTTTTTCTTTATTTTTTTGGGGGCCCCCCAAAAGAGTGGGGCCCTAAGCTATAGCTTGTTTAGCTTATACATAAATCTGGTGCTGGGCATCATAGTCCAAAACATCTGGAGGGTACCATGTTGATGAAGATACCTTTAAGCAGTAGTACAGATAGATAATTTTATACACCAGACTTAATGGCCCAATAGGGGAGTCCTGGAAGACTATTGGTGTGATAGACACAAAGCTCTCTCTCTCTCTCTCTCTCTCTCTCTCTCTCTCTGCCTGTATATGTTCAGGCAGGTGAAAAATGGGAGCAGTATCGCAGACAGGGGACCTGGTGAATTGAAGTTCTGTAGAAGAGAGATCAAAGTCAGCCAGCTTGGGCTCCCCTCCAGGTTTGAGTGGAACTAGTTTGAGCATAAATCTGAAGGGACGTGCTGCTGCTGCTGCTGCTGCTCAGTTTGCTGCTGTTTCCTGCACATGGGAGATTTACTGCTTTTGTTGCAGCACAAGCATGTCTATAATTCACTAACATAAGCCGTCTGAACATTGGAAAACTAGGACACTAAGAAAGTTGGTCTCCATTCACTCTTATACTTTTTATTTTATTTTTAATAATAATAATAATAATAATAATAATAATAATAATAATAATAATAATTTTTATTTATATCCCACCCTCCCCAGCCGAAGCCGGGCTCAGGGCGGCTAACAACAATAAAACAGTACAAAAATACAGCACAAACAACACTCTAAAATCATTCATTATAAAAATTTATTCAAATCAAGCCACTGGCAACCATTGGGCCAGAGCTCCGCGAAGATTGCCGAGGGAGGGAGTCAGGCTGTGCCCTGGCCAAAGGCCTGGTGGAACAGCTCTGTCTTGCAGGCCCTGCGGAAAGATGTCAAGTCCTGCAGGGCCCTAGTCTTTTGCGACAGAGTGTTCCACCAGATCGGAGCCACAGCTGAAAAAGCCCTGGTTCTAGTTGAGGCCAGCCTAACTTCTCTGTGGCCTGGGACCTTCAAGATGTTTTTATTTGAAGACTGTAAGTTTCTCTGTGGGGCATACCAGGAGAGGCGGTCCCGTAGGTACGAGGGTCCTAGGCCGTATAGGGCTTTAAAGGTTAAAACCAGCACCTTAAACCTGATCCTGTACTCCACCGGGAGCCAGTGCAGCTGGTATAGCACCAGGTGAATGTGATCTCGCAGCGAAGACCCCGTAAGGAGTCTCGCTGCAGCTTTCTGCACCCGCTGGAGTTTCTGGGTCAGTCTCAAGGGCAGCCCCACGCAGAGTGAGTTAGAATAATCCAGTCTGGAGGTGACCGTCGCGTGGATCACAGTGGCTAGGTCAGGGCGAGAGAGGTAAGGAGCCAACTGCTTAGCTTGGTGGAGATGGAAAAATGCTGCCTTTGTTATAGCTGCAACCTGCACCTCCATGGAAAGGGAGGTGTCGAAGATTACACCCAAGCTCTTAACGGACGGTGCTGGCACTAATTGCACCCCCGCAAGAGATGGGAGTTGCCCCCCCAATCCCATATCGTCCCATCCCAGCCACAGGACCTCTGTCTTCGAAGGATTTAGCTTCAACCGGCTCCCAGGTAACCATCCAGCCACAGCTTCCAAACATCTGGTCAGTGTGTCTGGGACCGAGTCAGGATGGCCATCCATCAACAGATAGAGTTGGGTGTCATCAGCATACTGATGGCAACCCAGCCCAAAACTCCGGACAAGCTGGGCGAGGGGGCGCATAAAGATGTTGAAAAGCATCGGGGAGAGTATCGCACCCTGAGGTACTCCACACACCAAGGAGTGGCGCGATGACACTTCCCCCCCAAGCGCCACCCTCTGTCCCCGACCAGAGAGAAACGAGCGCAGCCATTGAAGGACTGTGCCCTGGATCCCCACGTCGGCAAGGCGGTGGTCCAGGAGTTCGTGATCGACCATGTCGAAAGCTGCTGACAGATCTAGAAGAATCAGCAGCCCCGACCCGCCTCGATCCAGCTGTCTACGAAGATCATATGTTAGGGCAACCAGAGCCGTCTCGGTCCCATGACCAGCGCGGAAGCCAGACTCGAATGGATCCAGAGCCGAAGTTTTTAATTTTTTAAAAAAAGGATCGCTGGGTCGCTGGTACAGAATGCTTGCACTTGGTGCATGACCTGACAAATTCTTTTAAACTGACCGCTGTCCATGGTGCTGAATTGGAATTGTGTTCTGCTATGAGACTAATGGCCATAAATTTCACACACAGAGGCACATGCTGTGTCACATTCACATTCTTTATTTTCTTCTTTTTTTAAAAGTTTTTTTTTATTAAAGATTTTCTTGTTTTACAGAAGTAAGTGTAATGTCTCTCATATTTTTTCCATGTAACATTTCCATAACTTCTCCCATGCAGAGAGTTGTATATTATATCCAAAATCCCTTGCCCATTGTAGCATTACTGGTTTAACTTCTTCATCCTTGGTACAAGAAAGAAGATTCCACCTAAACATTAGGAAGAACTTCCTGACAGTAAGAGCTGTTCGACAGTGGAATTTGCTGCCAAGGAGTGTGGTGGAGTCTCCTTCTTTGGAGGTCTTTAAGCAGAGGCTTGACAACCATATGTCAGGAGTGCTCTGATGGTGTTTCCTGCTTGGCAGGGGGTTGGACTCGAAGGCCCTTGTGGTCTCTTCCAACTCTATGATTCTATGATTCTATGATTTTTACAAATCCCTTTCATTTGTTGAGACATTAGGGGGAGGGGAAAAGGGGGGAAGGAAGGGGTGGAGGGAGGGAAGATGGGTGGGGGTGGGTGGCGATGTTTCTGTTATGCTTAATGTATGTAGGGTTTGGTGTCAGCGTTGCTTGTGCTGTTCACTTGTGTTTCTTTGGTGGTGAGAGAGGTTGGGGTTGGCCTAGGGTGTGGTTGTTTGTTTGTGATTGGCTGTGGTGATCTTTGTTTTTGTGTGTGAGTGGGGTGGGTGGGTGTTTTGGATCAGGTTAGCCATACTGATTTGTATGCTGTTGGTGGATTATTGTTGTTGTCTTGTTGCTGTGTCACATTCTGAAGGAATATGAGCTAAATATTAGTGCTATGTTTGGGTTGTCAGGGAATGGTCTGAAGACGAGGACTGGGGAATGCATTCTGCGGCAGACCATCTTCTCTCCGATGGAGAGCTGGAGGGGGAAGAGTCGCCCCCCCCCCTTGTCCACAGCGTGTTCAGAAGCAGAGAGAGAGAGGCAGAAGCTGAACAGCTTAGGGAGGAGTTACCCAGTTTCGAGATAATGACAAGGGAGCCAGAAGGGAGGGAGCATCTAGCCGAGATGTCACTTGAGAGTGGGGGTGACTTTCCCCCTCCATGGACTCGGAGGTCCGAATGTATCAGAGAGCAAAGGAGCCAGAGGGAGGGAGAAACTTCCCATTGGCACCTAAAATGCTGCAGAAGTCAGAAGGAGGATTTAGAGTAGCCAACTGCCCTTTGTGTGGTGAGCTGTGTGCTTGCAACATGATGCTGTAATAAAAGGACTATAAATATATCAACTATTCATTCATTCTTATCTGTGAAGTTACCAAAGAGTTTGCATTGAAGTTGCAGGAGGGTTTGCATTGACTGCTGTTCACGTTTGCTGCCAAATGCAAGCTATCCTGCTTGGGAGCTTTTTTTTGGGGGGGTGTCACATAAAATGCAACCTTGTCTGTGCCAAACGACACTAATGATTCCTCCCTCCCCATTGGACATTGCAATGGTCTGATCCAGGAAAGCATTGCTCATCTCTTGCCTCTGGCACTATTCGTATCTAACAGCATAATTGCTACACACTGCTGCAGTGTGTGTCTTACTCGGCCGTGTATCTAGATGATCATAACTGCCTCCCATCAAATGCTCAATGCGCCAGCCACAGGGATTGAAAACATTCCATTTCTTCGATATTTCTGTGATTCTTTTGCTGAAGGGGTTTACCATAAAGTCATCAGGAAGGGCATCATGCCCAATGACCATACCAGACTTGAGCAGTATCTCAATCCCCTGTCCAGATTAAGACTCCAGGAAAACGAATGTGCAAAGCACTCCTCCTCATTGCTTTATCTGAGGGCTGGTGTTTTTTTTTAAAAAAGTGTGTGGTGGTTTTGCTCACATTTTTAAAACTGAAAAACTGAGAATCTAGGTCATGTCTGTATTCAGCAGCTGCCTATGCCTTAAGCTTGGCTTCTTGCTCTGTGTGAAATGTTCATGCCCACGGTTCTTCCTTTCAGAACCTCAGGGGTGGGAGGCAGTTCCGTGCCATTACAACTTGTGATGTTTTCATTATTATTTTCAGCTGAGGATCCCTGTTTTCAGTGGAAATTTCCTATTGGCCCTCCTTTACACACTGTTCTTTAGTGTGTTCTTTACACACTGTTCTTTGTCACAAGATGTGGGCCTTTCAGTAATGACACAGGGCCTAGACCAGCAGTTCTCAACCTGTGGGTCCCCAGATGTTGTTGGACTACAACTCCCATCATCCCTGAGCTCTGGCTTTGCTAGCTAGGGGTGATGGGAGTTGTAGTTCAACAACATCTGGGGACCCACAGGTTGAGAAAGGCTGGCCCCATCCCCAAAAGAAGCTTCATAGCAAGGCTATATGGTCCAGTATCTGCAGGTGAAGCTGTTTGTTCACAGGACTTGCGGCCCCTTCTCAACGTTATCGTCATGCTGTTAAATTGCACCTTTTCAGCCCGAGGGCTGCGTTCTCTCTTGAGGAATGTTTCCTGGGTGGTGACCAAGGCAAAAGTGGGGCAAAGCAATGAATGTAAATTTTACCTTTATAAAGGTAACGACTGTCGCATCAGGAGAGGCAGACCAGGTCTTCTCCCAATGTGACATTCGCACGCAGCATCTTCTGTTGCTGCGCAGCCCAGAGTGACTTCCTGCCAGGCCTCTTCTGCCCCCTCAAGATTGGCCTAGGACCCTCATACCTACGGGACCGCCTCTCCCGGTATGCCCCACGGAGGACCTTAAGGTCCATAAATAGCAACACCCCAGAGGTCCCAGGCCTTAAGGAAGTTAGATTAGCCTCAACCAGAGCCAGGGCTTTTTCAACTCTGGCTCCGGCCTGGTGGAACGCTCTGTCTCATGAGACTAGGGCCCTGCGGGATCTGATTTCTTTCCGTAGGGCCTGTAAGACAGAGTTGTTCCGCTTGGCCTTTGGCTTAGAATCAATTTGATTCCCTCCCCCTCTTTCTTTTTTCCTTCTCCTCCTCTGAAGAGGCTGCATCTTAATGTTTTAATGCTGTATTTTAATCTTATTTTTAAAGTTGTATTTTAATCAACTTGTTTTTATTATTGGTTGTTAGCCGCCCTGAGCATGGTCTTGGCTGGGGTATAAATAAAATTTATTATTATTATTATTATTATTATTATTATTATTATTATTATTATCCCAGCGGACATTCGGGGGGGGGGTGTCTGTAGAGGCCTCAGCCCCATAGAGTTGGTGCACCTGCCCTGAAGCTTTCATTTTAACCAAGAGATCAAACATAACGTGAGAGGGTGCTCTCTCCTCCTATCCAGACCACTCCCAACCAAGATCAGCCATAATATTTCATTCTCTCCATTCATTCGTTTCTCTCAGAGCCACTTCATTAAGTAAGCGGCAAAACATGCCAGCATGAACAAATGATGCCAGGTTAAAATGTTTTTTATTACCTGGGTTATGAAGGCACCCTAAAGACATTAAAGCAAAGATTATGGGATAATATACACAGTGACTTGCGATCTCAGTCACACGCAGTCTGTAGTCTGTTGGCAGTAGGAGTACAATATGGGCATGTCTTTAAGTTAACACCTTACATTAAAAACCTGACAGTACCAAATTATTGAAGGCTTTTCACCAAAGCCAGACTAAACGTCTTTCCTTCTGCAGTGCTGGATGGCAGGTTGAGAGGAGTTCCCTACCAGGACAGACTTTGCTCGTGTGCTCAAGACATCAATTCTATAAAACATATTTTTCTGCACTGTGTGAGATACGAGTAAGCCAGGGCTGAACTGATCTTACCCTTGATGGTACCTTTCCCAGGAAAATCAGAGGCTCACTATGTCAGGTTCCTATTGGAAGACCGGACAAAGTCTAGAACATTAGCAGTGGCGAAGTTTTTATCGGTGGTTGCAAGAACCAATGATCCCTATCTTTAAGTCTGAACAAAATGTTTGTTTAACCTGGAGGTAAAAGGTAAAGGGACCCCCTAACCATTAGGTCCAGTTGTGGCCGACTTTGGGGTTGCGGCGCTCATCTTGCTTTATTGGCCGAGGGAGCCGGCGTACAGCTTCCGGGTCATGTGGCCAGCATGACTAAGCCGCTTCTGGCGAACCAGAGCAGTGCACAGAAATGCCATTTACCTTCCCGCCACAGCAGTACCTATTTATCTACTTGCACTTTGACGTGCTTTCAAACTGCTAGGTTGGCAGGAGCAGGGACTGAGCAACGGGAGCTCACCCTGTTGTGGGGATTCGAACCACTGACCTTCTGATCGGCAAGTCCTAGGCTCTGTGGTTTAACCCACAGCGCCACCCGCATCCCAACCTGGAGGTAGGCTGTCTGAATTGTGCATTGCTTTGTAATGATTTGTTGGGTCTCTGGACCATATTAAAGATTGTTTGATTGAAAATGTTTTGAATTCGCATTCTGTTCCCTCTGGACTCCTCCTTTTCGGGTGAGACCAAGACAAGAGTTGAATCATCCTTAGGATGTGCTAAGCTGTTGTAAGTGTTGCATATTCTCTAATACTTTCTTTATTTTATTTATTTGTTTTAGGTGGAAAAATTTGCCAAATACTTGGATCCTAACGATCTAGGCAAGATCAACTTCAAAGATTTCTGTCATGGAGTTTTTGCCATCAAAGGTAGGCATCATCATCGTTCTTTGCCTCCCAAAAATCTGCCCCAGGTGGTTGAGAGAAGCCCAGGAACAGATTTGAGGGGTAAGAGGGAGGAGGGGAAGTTCTGTTGCGCCAGCAGAAAACCTTGCACAAATGGTACAATTTTGCTCCATGCAACCCTGTGTGCCCACAGCATAAGCTGCTAAAACAATTGTCTGTTTGGCAGAGCGTTCCCTTAACTTCAGAATCGATGGTGCTGCTGCTCAGCTTCTACCTAGTGGAAAACGCCTTCCCTGATTGCAAAGTTGTTAGTGTCCAAAACCAATTGAGGGCAACTGGGTAATCTGAGAACGGCTGCGTGAGTGTGTTTATTGGTGGCGACTTTGCGTTGTACAACTTTGAGTAACAATTATGAGATAAACGCTGGGATCTGGCATGCTAGGAATGGGTTCCCAAACCTCATTGCTGGAGCATGTTTGCGGGCCTTAAGAGGAGCTAAAATGACTTGCAGAGAAAAGAAAACTAGTTACTCTGTTGGATGCAACCCTGCTACTCAGCAGAAGGCCTGAGCAGTATTGATTTGCCCCTCTCTTTCCCAACAGAAGAACAGTGGCATCTGGGATTTCTTGTTGCAGCTGATTTTACAGCTAGCAGGCAGGCACAGGGCCTGAGAAGCATCACCATTCCCTAGAAAACACTGCCAAACTTCAACTGAGCCCAAACAGCACCAATTGTCTTGTTTGTTTGTGGGCATAGGGTCTATCTCACCAACACACACACACACTGCTGCCTCCTCCCATTGCTTTGTCCCAGCTCCTGTGAGCCTAGCAGTTCAAAAGCACACCAGTGCAAGTAGATAAATAGGTACCACTGCGGTGGGAAGGTAAACGGCATTTCCATGCACTCTGGTTTCCGTCACGGTGCCAGAAGCAGTTTAGTCCTGCTGGCCCCATGCCCCGGAAAGCTGTCTGCGGACAAACACTGGCTCCCTCAGCCTGAAAGCAAGATGAGCACTGCAACCCCATAGTCACCTTTGACTGGACTTTACCATCCAGGGGTCCTTTACCTTTTATATTACACCTAGAGGCTGTAACCTTCATGGCGTTATTTGTCCTTGCTTTGATTCCTGTCTAGCCTGCTGAAGAGTTCTGGAGAGCTCGAAAGCTTGCATGCAATTTTGTGATGTTTTGGTTGGCAAAAGGTTTTCCTTGCCAAAAGTTTCAAAGAAGGGCTGGGGCTCAGCAATATGGAATCCACTTTACATGCAGGTTCAGTCCCCAACATCTCACTTTTGAGAAACACCACGCCAGCCAATACCACAAGACCATGAGGCAGATAGACCAATGGTCTTGAGCTGGTGTTACATGGCTTCCCACCTGTCCTATTAAGGATTTTGGAATTGCATTTCCTCTGTCTTTCCTTCCTCAGTTTAAATGAATGAGGACCTCCCCCTAGTGGCTGTATTTAAAAGTCCCCTCTCTACATCCCTCCAGGTGAAATACAAATAACTGTCTTCCTTTCTGTTATGATTTGATGCATTTTTGGCCACAAATACGTGTCAGTTGTCTCCATTTGTTTATTTACCTTTTCCACACAATCTCACGCGAAATGAAATATGGTAAACATTTACAAAAAAATACACAAAATCTAGAAAACTAAAGCAAGGACAGTGATCCAATACTTTTTTTAAGATCCCACCAAGGGCCCATTATTACTATTACTATTACTATTATTATTATTATTACTATTATTAAATTAAATTTGTACGCTGCTCTTCACACCATAAAAATACAGGATAAAAACAGGATTAGAAACACAAAATACATAATAATAACTAAAAAACCCTCAAACGGTGTGGTGTGTACCTTGTTGAGTTACAAAAACACTATTCCTCAGCTTGGAGGATTTAATAATAATAATAATAATAATAATAATAATAATAATAATAATAATAATAATAATAATAATATATTATTATTATTATTATTTATACCCCGCCCATCTGGCTGGGCTTCCCCAGCCACTCTGGGCGGCTTCCAAAAGAATATTAAAATACTGTGATACATCAAATATTAAAAGCTTCCCTAAACAGGGCTGCCTTCAGATGTCTTCTAAAAGTCTGGTAGTTGTTGTTCTCTTTGACTTCTGGTGGGAGGGCGTTCCACAGGGAGGGCACCACTACCGAGAAGGCCCTCTGCCTGGTTCCCTGTAACTATTTATTTATTTATTTTAAAAAATAAAAAAACAATAACAAAAGAAAAAGATGTTTCTGGTACAAGGAATGACACTGAGCCCTGCCTGCAGCTGCTTCAAGAAAGACGGCTACAGGACAGGTTACACCAATGCCAACCCCCCATTCTGGAGTGTTCAGCTCTGCCCTCTGACTCCTTGCAAGGATTCTTTTCCTGTGGGCTCTGCAAGCCCAGAGTTAGCAGTGCCAATGGGGAGGTAGGTAAGGTGGAGCGTGGGCTTGGCGGGGCTGCAGGCCTCCAGTTTTGCCTTCCAAGAAACATCCACTATGCCATGGGCTGGGGAGTTCCGGGTCGCCTCTGGCTTTTGGGGACTGCTGCTGCCGGGCAGCCAGCCAGCCAGCCAGCCAGAGCTCTGTGCCCACCTATGTGTCAGGGACAGGACTGAAGAGGAATGGTGGGGGCCGCCTCCCCCTTCTCCTCAACCCTCCAGGAGGGCAGTATAGATTTAGAACAGCGGTTTGCAGAAGGTCATATTTCAGAGGCTGCAGATGGCAGAAGCTGGGAAATCTTGGAACAGCAGGAAGAAGAAGCACCAGGGGAGAGATAGCTGACAGACTCAGTGTCCTTGGAAAGTATTCCTGACCCCCTTTCTAAGACCAGACAGGCATTGAGGGTATTAGAAGAAAAAGCTCAGTGGCAGAAAGCTCAGATCAACCGGCGCAGAAGTGATGTCAAATAAGGGAGACGTATGCGGGTGTGACTTTACTTGGAGCAAGGCCATCATTGAATAGAGACTACATTCTCTCTCTCTCTCTCTGAATACTGAATAAATTATGTGGTAAGGACTCTTTGTATTTATCTGCTTTTTTTGGCTGCCACCAGAGGAGGGATAGGATTCCCCGAAGCCTTGACATAATGGAAGGCTGCTGAAAGGCAGCCGGGCTGCTGGTAAGGGCGACCAGGGCAGCAGAGGTGCCCACACAGGAGCGCCAACTCCAAGGGCTGATGCAGTTTTTGGCCCCTGGCTCACGCAATATCAAGGCATTGTGCGCACAGCGTCATGGCTTCCCACAACGCCATGCATGGACCCCCTCAATCCCATTAAGAAGATGGTGCCTCTGCTACAGGAGAAGTCCAGGCTAACTGCATTTGAAATGTGCACTGATTCAAAATCGGGGGGGGGGGGGGAGAGAATGCTCAGGTTACATATATAGTGGTACCTCGGGTTACAGGTGCTTCAGGTTACAGACGCTTCAGGTTACAGACTCCACTAACCCATAAATAGTACCTCGGGTTAAGAACTTTGCTTCAGGATGAGAACAGAATTTGTGCTCCAGCAGCGTGGTGGCAGCGGGAGGCCCCATTAGCTAAAGTGGTACATCAGGTTAAGAACAGTTTCAGGTTAAGAATGGACCTCTGGAACGAATCAGAGTACTTAACCCGAGGTACCACTATAAGCCTGCAGTGCACTGCAATTCCCTGCTAGCAATGAAACTCACTAGGTGACATGGGGCCAGTTTCCTCTGAGTACAGCTTTGATACCGGAAGCGAAGCAGGGCAGAAAGAAATGGCTTAAAAGCAGCAGTGTTTACAGTGGTACCTCGGGTTAAGTACTTAATTCGTTCCGGAGGTCTGTTCTTAACCTGAAACTGTTCTTAACCTGAAGCACCACTTTAGCTAATGGGGCCTCCTGCCGCGCCACCGGAGCACGATTTCTGTTCTCACCCTGAAGCAAAGTTCTTAACCTGAAGCACTATTTCTGGGTTAGCAGAGTCTGTAACCTGACGCGTATGTAACCTGAAGCGTATGTAACCCGAGGTACCACTGTATTTACCCGTTGCATTTACACCCCGCTTTTCCTCCAAGGGGGACGTGGGTAGCGCTGTGGGTTAAGCCACAGAGCCTAGGGCTTGCTGATCAGAAGGTCAGCGGTTTGAATCCCCATGACGGGGTGAGCTCCCATTGCTCGGTCCCTGCTCCTGCCAACCTAGCAGTTTGAAAGCATGTCAAAGTGCAAGTAGATAAATAGGTACTGCTCTGGCGGGAAGGTAAACGGCATTTCCGTGCGCTGCTCTGGTTTGCCAGAAGTGGCTTAGTCATGCTGGCCACATGACCCGGAAGCTGTACGCCGGCCAGTAAAGCAAGATGAGCGCCACAACCCCAGAGTCGTTCACGACTGGACCTAATAGTCAGGGGTCCCTTTACCTTTACCTTTCCTCCAAGGAGGTCAAAGTAGAGTACAAACTTCTCCCACGTTCCATTTCACCCTTGTGAGGTAGGTCAGGCAAAG